>NW_025745932.1:32500-65000 GCF_021184085.1 Oncorhynchus gorbuscha | reverse complement strand
CAGCATCAGTCACTATGGATACCTGAGGAGAGAGCATCAGTCACTATGGATACCTGAGGAGAGGAGACAGCATCAGTCACTATGGATACCTGAGGAGACAGCATCAGTCACTATGGATACCTGAGGAGAGAGCATCAGTCACTATGGATACCTGAGGAGAGGAGACAGCATCAGTCACTATGGATACCTGAGGAGACAGCATCAGTCACTATGGATACCTGAGGAGACAGCATCAGTCACTATGGATACCTGAGGAGAGGAGACAGCATCAGTCACTATGGATACCTGAGGAGAGGAGACAGCATCAGTCACTATGGATACCTGAGGAGACAGCATCAGTCACTATGGATACCTGAGGAGAGGAGACAGCATCAGTCACTATGGATACCTGAGGAGACAGCATCAGTCACTATGGATACCTGAGGAGACAGCATCAGTCACTATGGATACCTGAGGAGAGGAGACAGCATCAGTCACTATGGATACCTGAGGAGAGGAGAGAGCATCAGTCACTATGGATACCTGAGGAGAGGAGACAGCATCAGTCACTATGGATACCTGAGGAGAGGAGACAGCATCAGTCACTATGGATACCTGAGGAGACAGCATCAGTCACTATGGATACCTGAGGAGAGGAGACAGCATCAGTCACTATGGATACCTGAGGAGAGGAGACAGCATCAGTCACTATGGATACCTGAGGAGAGGAGACAGCATCAGTCACTATGGATACCTGAGGAGACAGCATCAGTCACTATGGATACCTGAGGAGAGGAGACAGCATCAGTCACTATGGATACCTACGTCAGTCACTATGGAGAGGAGACAGCATCAGTCACTATGGATACCTGAGGAGAGGAGACAGCATCAGTCACTATGGATACCTGAGGAGACAGCGTCAGTCACTATGGATACCTGAGGAGAGGAGACAGCATCAGTCACTATGGATACCTGAGGAGAGGAGATAGCATCGACTCACAGTCGTCGCAGTAGGAGTTGCCACAGCAGGGAATGACCACAGCGTCAGTCATCAGGTCTTTACAGAGCAGACAGAGGAGCTCATCAGGGACTGGATCCTCGTCCTCCTCGGAACTGGACTTGTCCCTGGGGACGAACGGAGGCCTCTCCTTCTTACCTAAAGCATAGGCCTCACTGTGGAGGGGGAGACACACACACACACACATAGAGGTGTACTTACGGGTTAGATGTCAGAGGTCAGGGGTTAAAGGTAACATTGAGTGGCTGCTGCCAACACACTGACTCAACTCCAGCCACTTTAATAATGGGAAATGATTTAAAATATATCACTAGTCACTTTAAACTATGCCACTTTATATCATGTTTACATACCCTACATCACTCATCTCATATGTATATACTGTACTCTATATCATCTACTGCATCCTTATGTAACACATGTATCACTAGCCACTTTAACTATGCCACTTTGTTTACTTTGTCTACACACTCATCTCATATGTATATACTGTACTCGATACCATCTACTGTATGCTGCTCTGTACCATCACTCATTCATATATCCTTATGTACATGTTCCTTATCCCCTTACACTGTGTATAAGACAGTAGTTTTGGAATTGTTAGTTAGATTACTTGTTGGTTATCACTGCATTGTCGGAACTAGAAGCACAAGCATTTCGCTACACTCGCACTAACATCTGCTAACCATGTGTATGTGACAAATAAAATTTGATTTGATTTAATTTTCTCTCTCTGCTCTCTGTTCTCTGACCAATAACATCTGCTAACCATGTGACCATTAACATCTGCTAACCATGTGACCAATAACATCTGCTAACCATGTGACCAATGACATCTGCTAACCATGTGACCAATAACATCTGCTAACCATGTGACCAATAACATCTGCTAACCATGTGACCAATAACATCTGCTCACTATGTGGGGGGGGGGGGGTCAGAGGTCGGAGGTAACTCACGCGTCTATCGTAGGGATGGCGTAGTGGCCGGTGTTGGTCAACAGGGTGTGTGGGGGGTCAGAGGTAACTCACGCGTCTATCGTAGGGATGGCGTAGTGGCCGGTGTTGGTCAACAGGGGGGTCAGAGGTAACTCACGCGTCTATCGTAGGGATGGCGTAGTGGCCGGTGTTGGTCAACAGGGCTCCCTTTATAGACGGGTCGTCCACTTCCGTCATGAAGGAACGGGGAATGCCGGTACTCTTCTTGATCCTCTGGGGCGGCTCAAACCCTTTCTCCTTCTAACACACACACACACACACACACACACACACACACACACACACACACACACACACACACACACACACACACACACACACACACACACACACACACACACACACACACACACACACACACACACACACACACACACACACACACACACACACACACACACACACACACACATTTACTGGGTTGCTCTGAACAAAGATAACACACACACACACCAAGGATGTGATGTCTTACCCCCGTTAGTAGGACAGTTCCTGATGTGATGTCTTACCTCGTTAGTAGGACAGTTCCTGATGTGATGTCTTACCCCCGTTAGTAGGACAGTTCCTGATGTGATGTCTTACCCAGTTAGTAGGACAGTTCCTGATGTGATGTCTTACCTCGTTAGTAGGACAGTTCCTGATGTGATGTCTTACCTCGTTAGTAGGACAGTTCCTGATGTGATGTCTTACCCCCGTTAGTAGGACAGTTCCTGATGTGATGTCTTACCCCCGTTAGTAGGACAGTTCCTGATGTGATGTCTTACCCCGTTAGTAGGACAGTTCCTGATGTGATGTCTTACCCCGTTAGTAGGACAGTTCCTGATGTGATGTCTTACCCCGTTAGTAGGACAGTTCCTGATGTGATGTCTTACCCCGTTAGTAGGACAGTTCCTGATGTGATGTCTTACCCCGTTAGTAGGACAGTTCCTGATGTGATGTCTTACCCAGTTAGTAGGACAGTTCCTGGTGTGATGTCTTACCCCGTTAGTAGGACAGTTCCTGATGTGATGTCTTACCCCGTTAGTAGGACAGTTCCTGGTCTTACCCCCGTTAGTAGGACAGTTCCTGATGTGATGTCTTACCCCCGTTAGTAGGACAGTTCCTGATGTGATGTCTTACCCCCGTTAGTAGGACAGTTCCTGATGTGATGTCTTACCCCCGTTAGTAGGACAGTTCCTGGTGTGATGTCTTACCCCGTAAGTAGGACAGTTCCTGATGTGATGTCCGTTCTTGCCACAGCGATAACAGGTGTAGTTGGCTGGAGGGGGACCCGTCAACTTCTTCACATAACTAATAACACAAATACAATGTTAACCCAATGTTAACACAACATTAACACATTACTGATAGTCCAGACAGGTGTCAACATTAACACAGGATAGAGCTGCTGTTACATCCTGGTTCAGTTACAGGATAGAGCTGCTGTTACTTCCTGGTTCAGTTACAGGATAGAGCTGCTGTTACTTCCTGGTTCAGTTACAGGATAGAGCTGCTGTTACTTCCTGGTTCAGTTACAGGATAGAGCTGCTGTTACATCCTCTACCGGTTCAGTTACAGGATAGAGCTGCTGTTACATCCCGGTTCAGTTACAGGATAGAGCTGCTGTTACATCCCGGTTCAGTTACAGGATAGAGCTGCTGTTACATCCTGGTTCAGTTACAGGATAGAGCTGCTGTTATATCCTGGTTCAGTTACAGGATAGAGCTGCTGTTACATCCTCTACCTGTTCAGTTACAGGATAGAGCTGCTGTTACATCCTCTACCTGTTCAGTTACAGGATAGAGCTGCTGTTACATCCTGGTTCAGTTACAGGATAGAGCTGCTGCTACATCCTGGTTCAGTTACAGGATAGAGCTGCTGTTACTTCCTGGTTCAGTTACAGGATAGAGCTGCTGTTACATCCTCTACCGGTTCAGTTACAGGATAGAGCTGCTGTTACATCCTGGTTCAGTTACAGGATAGAGCTGCTGTTACATCCTGGTTCAGTTACAGGATAGAGCTGCTGTTACATCCTGGTTCAGTTACAGGATAGAGCTGCTGTTACATCCTGGTTCAGTTACAGGATAGAGCTGCTGTTACATCCTCTACCAGTTCAGTTACAGGATAGAGCTGCTGTTACATCCTGGTTCAGTTACAGGATAGAGCTGCTGTTACATCCTCTACCAGTTCAGTTACAGGATAGAGCTGCTGTTACATCCTCTACCAGTTCAGTTACAGGATAGAGCTGCTGCTACTTCCTGGTTCAGTTACAGGATAGAGCTGCTGTTACATCCTGGTTCAGTTACAGGATAGAGCTGCTGTTACATCCCGGTTCAGTTACAGGATAGAGCTGCTGTTACATCCCGGTTCAGTTACAGGATAGAGCTGCTGTTACATCCTCTACCGGTTCAGTTACAGGATAGAGCTGCTATTACATCCTGGTTCAGTTACAGGATAGAGCTGCTGTTACATCCTGGTTCAGTTACAGGATAGAGCTGCTGTTACATCTCGGTTCAGTTACAGGATAGAGCTGCTGTTACATCCTCTACCGGTTCAGTTACAGGATAGAGCTGCTGTTACATCCTGGTTCAGTTACAGGATAGAGCTGCTGTTACATCCTGGTTCAGTTACAGGATAGAGCTGCTGCTACTTCCTGGTTCAGTTACAGGATAGAGCTGCTGCTACTTCCTGGTTCAGTTACAGGATAGAGCTGCTGTTACATCCTCTACTGGTTCAGTTACAGGATAGAGCTGCTGTTACATCCTGGTTCAGTTACAGGATAGAGCTGCTGCTACTTCCTGGTTCAGTTACAGGATAGAGCTGCTGTTACATCCCGGTTCAGTTACAGGATAGAGCTGCTGTTACATCCCGGTTTAGTTACAGGATAGAGCTGCTGTTACATCCTGGTTCAGTTACAGGATAGAGCTGCTGTTACATCCTGGTTCAGTTACAGGATAGAGCTGCTGTTACATCCTCTACTGGTTCAGTTACAGGATAGAGCTGCTGTTACATCCTCTACTGGTTCAGTTACAGGATAGAGCTGCTGTTACATCCTGGTTCAGTTACAGGATAGAGCTGCTGTTACATCCTGGTTCAGTTACAGGATAGAGCTGCTGTTACATCCTCTACTGGTTCAGTTACAGGATAGAGCTGCTGTTACATCCTCTACTGGTTCAGTTACAGGATAGAGCTGCTGTTACATCCCGGTTCAGTTACAGGATAGAGCTGCTGTTACATCCTCTACTGGTTCAGTTACAGGATAGAGCTGCTGTTACACCCCGGTTCAGTTACAGGATAGAGCTGCTGTTACACCCCGGTTCAGTTACAGGATAGAGCTGCTGTTACATCCTCTACCGGTTCAGTTACAGGATAGAGCTGCTGTTACATCCCGGTTCAGTTACAGGAGAGAGCTGCTGTTACATCCCGGTTCAGTTACAGGATAGAGCTGCTGTTACATCCCGGTTCAGTTACAGGATAGAGCTGCTGTTACATCCTCTACCGGTTCAGTTACAGGATAGAGATGCTGTTACATCCTCTACTGGTTCAGTTACAGGATAGAGCTGCTGTTACATCCTCTACTGGTTCAGTTACAGGATAGAGCTGCTGTAACATCCTCTACTGGTTCAGTTACAGGATAGAGCTGCTGTAACATCCTGGTTCAGTTACAGGATAGAGCTGCTGTTACATCCTGGTTCAGTTACAGGATAGAGCTGCTGTTACATCCTCTACTGGTTCAGTTACAGGATAGAGCTGCTGTTACATCCTCTACCGGTTCAGTTACAGGATAGAGCTGCTGTTACTTCCTGGTTCAGTTACAGGATAGAGCTGCTGTTACTTCCTGGTTCAGTTACAGGATAGAGCTGCTGTTACTTCCTGGTTCAGTTACAGGATAGAGCTGCTGTTACTTCCTGGTTCAGTTACAGGACAGGGTCGTAGTCGTGGTTAGACTGTGTGTGGTAATACTCACTGTATGGGGTCGTAGTCGTGATTGGACTGTGACATCATGGCTCTGATTTTGTCGTCCTCCGATGCGTTGGCCTCTGCCAGGTTCGCCGTCTGTTCCCAGAAACCACCAGGATATGTGACATAGTTAGATAGAGACCAGGGGTCACCAGGATATGTGACATAGTTAGATAGAGACCAGGGGTCACCAGGATATGACATAGTTAGATAGAGACCATGGGTGAAAGAGGACAGACAGACAGACAGACAGACAGACAGACAGACAGACAGACAGACAGACAGACAGACAGACAGACAGACAGACAGACAGACAGACAGACACAACCCCGGGGACGTGTTCAGCAGGGAACAACATCCGATAGAAATGTATAAAACAGACATTAAAACAGACATGGTTCTCTGACACGGAGAACAAGTCATCCTCAATAGCAGATCTATCCATGGTATTTCTATCTGTCTAACCTGGTCAGTCTGTTAGATCTGCGTCTAACCTAGTCAGTCTGTGTCTAACCTAGTCAGTCTGTTAGATCTGTGTCTAACCTAGTCAGTCTGTTAGATCTGTGTCTAACCTAGTCAGTCTGTGTCTAACCTAGTCAGTCTGTTAGATCTGTGTCTAACCTAGTCAGTCTGTGTCTAACCTAGTCAGTCTGTGTCTAACCTAGTCAGTCTGTGTCTAACCTAGTCAGTCTGTTAGATCTGTGTCTAACCTAGTCAGCCTGTTAGATCTGTGTCTAACCTAGTCAGCCTGTTAGATCTGTGTCTAACCTAGTCAGTCTGTGTCTAACCTAGTCAGTCTGTGTCTAACCTAGTCAGTCTGTGTCTAACCTAGTCAGTCTGTGTCTAACCTAGTCAGTCTGTGTCTAACCTAGTCAGTCTGTGTCTAACCTAGTCAGTCTGTGTCTAACCTAGTCAGTCTGTGTCTAACCTAGTCAGCCTGTGTCTAACCTAGTCAGCCTGTGTCTAACCTAGTCAGCCTGTTAGATCTGTGTCTAACCTAGTCAGTCTGTGTCTAACCTAGTCAGTCTGTGTCTAACCTAGTCAGTCTGTGTCTAACCTAGTCAGTCTGTGTCTAACCTAGTCAGTCTGTGTCTAACCTAGTCAGTCTGTGTCTAACCTAGTCAGTCTGTGTCTAACCTAGTCAGTCTGTTAGATCTGTGTCTAACCTAGTCAGTCTGTGTCTAACCTAGTCAGTCAGTGTCTAACCTAGTCAGTCAGTGTCTAACCTAGTCAGTCAGTGTCTAACCTAGTCAGTCTGTGTCTAACCTAGTCAGTCTGTGTCTAACCTAGTCAGTCTGTGTCTAACCTAGTCAGTCTGTGTCTAACCTAGTCAGTCTGTGTCTAACCTAGTCAGCCTGTTAGATCTGTGTCTAACCTAGTCAGTCTGTGTCTAACCTAGTCAGTCTGTGTCTAACCTAGTCAGTCTGTGTCTAACCTAGTCAGCCTGTTAGATCTGTGTCTAACCTAGTCAGTCTGTGTCTAACCTAGTCAGTCTGTGTCTAACCTAGTCAGTCTGTGTCTAACCTAGTCAGTCTGTGTCTAACCTAGTCAGCCTGTGTCTAACCTAGTCAGCCTGTTAGATCTGTGTCTAACCTAGTCAGTCTGTGTCTAACCTAGTCAGTCTGTGTCTAACCTAGTCAGTCTGTGTCTAACCTAGTCAGTCTGTGTCTAACCTAGTCAGCCTGTGTCTAACCTAGTCAGCCTGTTAGATCTGTGTCTAACCTAGTCAGTCTGTGTCTAACCTAGTCAGTCTGTGTCTAACCTAGTCAGTCTGTGTCTAACCTAGTCAGTCTGTTAGATCTGTCTCTAACCTAGTCAGTCTGTTAGATCTGTCTCTAACCTAGTCAGTCTGTGTCTAACCTAGTCAGCCTGTTAGATCTGTGTCTAACCTAGTCAGTCTGTGTCTAACCTAGTCAGTCTGTGTCTAACCTAGTCAGTCTGTGTCTAACCTAGTCAGCCTGTTAGATCTGTCTCTAACCTAGTCAGCCTGTTAGATCTGTGTCTAACCTAGTCAGTCTGTGTCTAACCTAGTCAGTCTGTGTCTAACCTAGTCAGCCTGTTAGATCTGTGTCTAACCTAGTCAGTCTGTGTCTAACCTAGTCAGTCTGTGTCTAACCTAGTCAGTCTGTGTCTAACCTAGTCAGTCTGTGTCTAACCTAGTCAGTCAGTGTCTAACCTAGTCAGTCAGTGTCTAACCTAGTCAGTCAGTGTCTAACCTAGTCAGTCTGTGTCTAACCTAGTCAGTCTGTGTCTAACCTAGTCAGTCAGTGTCTAACCTAGTCAGTCAGTGTCTAACCTAGTCAGTCAGTGTCTAACCTAGTCAGTCAGTGTCTAACCTAGTCAGTCAGTGTCTAACCTAGTCAGTCAGTGTCTAACCTAGTCAGTCAGTGTCTAACCTAGTCAGTCAGTGTCTAACCTAGTCAGTCAGTGTCTAACCTAGTCAGTCAGTGTCTAACCTAGTCAGTCAGTGTCTAACCTAGTCAGTCAGTGTCTAACCTAGTCAGTCAGTGTCTAACCTAGTCAGTCAGTGTCTAACCTAGTCAGTCAGTGTCTAACCTAGTCAGTCTGTGTCTAACCTAGTCAGTCTGTGTCTAACCTAGTCAGTCTGTGTCTAACCTAGTCAGTCTGTGTCTAACCTAGTCAGTCTGTGTCTAACCTAGTCAGTCTGTGTCTAACCTAGTCAGTCTGTGTCTAACCTAGTCAGTCTGTGTCTAACCTAGTCAGTCTGTGTCTAACCTAGTCAGTCTGTGTCTAACCTAGTCAGTCTGTGTCTAACCTAGTCAGTCTGTGTCTAACCTAGTCAGTCTGTGTCTAACCTAGTCAGTCTGTGTCTAACCTAGTCAGTCTGTTAGATCTGTGTCTAACCTAGTCAGTCTGTGTCTAACCTAGTCAGTCTGTGTCTAACCTAGTCAGTCTGTGTCTAACCTAGTCAGTCTGTGTCTAACCTAGTCAGTCTGTTAGATCTGTGTCTAACCTAGTCAGCCTGTGTCTAACCTAGTCAGTCTGTGTCTAACCTAGTCAGCCTGTGTCTAACCTAGTCAGCCTGTGTCTAACCTAGTCAGTCTGTGTCTAACCTAGTCAGTCTGTGTCTAACCTAGTCAGTCTGTTAGATCTGTGTCTAACCTAGTCAGTCTGTGTCTAACCTAGTCAGTCTGTGTCTAACCTAGTCAGTCTGTGTCTAACCTAGTCAGTCTGTGTCTAACCTAGTCAGTCTGTGTCTAACCTAGTCAGTCTGTGTCTAACCTAGTCAGTCTGTGTCTAACCTAGTCAGTCTGTTAGATCTGTGTCTAACCTAGTCAGTCTGTGTCTAACCTAGTCAGTCTGTTAGATCTGTGTCTAACCTAGTCAGTCTGTGTCTAACCTAGTCAGTCTGTGTCTAACCTAGTCAGTCTGTGTCTAACCTAGTCAGTCTGTGTCTAACCTAGTCAGTCTGTGTCTAACCTAGTCAGTCTGTGTCTAACCTAGTCAGTCTGTTAGGTCCTGATAGGTGTCTAACCTAGTCAGTCTGTTAGATCTGTGTCTAACCTAGTCAGTCTGTGTCTAACCTAGTCAGTCTGTGTCTAACCTAGTCAGTCTGTGTCTAACCTAGTCAGTCTGTTAGATCTGTGTCTAACCTAGTCAGTCTGTGTCTAACCTAGTCAGTCTGTGTCTAACCTAGTCAGTCTGTGTCTAACCTAGTCAGTCTGTGTCTAACCTAGTCAGTCTGTTAGATCTGTGTCTAACCTAGTCAGCCTGTGTCTAACCTAGTCAGTCTGTGTCTAACCTAGTCAGCCTGTGTCTAACCTAGTCAGCCTGTGTCTAACCTAGTCAGTCTGTGTCTAACCTAGTCAGTCTGTGTCTAACCTAGTCAGTCTGTTAGATCTGTGTCTAACCTAGTCAGTCTGTGTCTAACCTAGTCAGCCTGTGTCTAACCTAGTCAGTCTGTGTCTAACCTAGTCAGTCTGTGTCTAACCTAGTCAGTCTGTGTCTAACCTAGTCAGTCTGTGTCTAACCTAGTCAGTCTGTGTCTAACCTAGTCAGTCTGTTAGATCTGTGTCTAACCTAGTCAGTCTGTGTCTAACCTAGTCAGTCTGTGTCTAACCTAGTCAGTCTGTGTCTAACCTAGTCAGTCTGTGTCTAACCTAGTCAGTCTGTGTCTAACCTAGTCAGTCTGTGTCTAACCTAGTCAGCCTGTGTCTAACCTAGTCAGTCTGTGTCTAACCTAGTCAGTCTGTGTCTAACCTAGTCAGTCTGTGTCTAACCTAGTCAGTCTGTGTCTAACCTAGTCAGTCTGTGTCTAACCTAGTCAGTCTGTGTCTAACCTAGTCAGTCTGTGTCTAACCTAGTCAGTCTGTGTCTAACCTAGTCAGTCTGTGTCTAACCTAGTCAGTCTGTGTCTAACCTAGTCAGTCTGTGTCTAACCTAGTCAGTCTGTGTCTAACCTAGTCAGTCTGTGTCTAACCTAGTCAGTCTGTGTCTAACCTAGTCAGTCTGTGTCTAACCTAGTCAGTCTGTGTCTAACCTAGTCAGTCTGTTAGATCTGTGTCTAACCTAGTCAGCCTGTGTCTAACCTAGTCAGCCTGTGTCTAACCTAGTCAGCCTGTGTCTAACCTAGTCAGCCTGTGTCTAACCTAGTCAGTCTGTTAGATCTGTGTCTAACCTAGTCAGTCTGTGTCTAACCTAGTCAGTCTGTTAGATCTGTGTCTAACCTAGTCAGTCTGTGTCTAACCTAGTCAGTCTGTGTCTAACCTAGTCAGTCTGTGTCTAACCTAGTCAGTCTGTGTCTAACCTAGTCAGTCTGTGTCTAACCTAGTCAGTCTGTGTCTAACCTAGTCAGTCTGTTAGATCTGTGTCTAACCTAGTCAGTCTGTGTCTAACCTAGTCAGTCTGTGTCTAACCTAGTCAGTCTGTGTCTAACCTAGTCAGTCTGTGTCTAACCTAGTCAGCCTGTGTCTAACCTAGTCAGCCTGTGTCTAACCTAGTCAGTCTGTGTCTAACCTAGTCAGTCTGTGTCTAACCTAGTCAGTCTGTGTCTAACCTAGTCAGCCTGTGTCTAACCTAGTCAGTCTGTGTCTAACCTAGTCAGTCTGTGTCTAACCTAGTCAGTCTGTGTCTAACCTAGTCAGTCTGTGTCTAACCTAGTCAGTCTGTGTCTAACCTAGTCAGTCTGTGTCTAACCTAGTCAGTCTGTGTCTAACCTAGTCTGTGTCTAACCTAGTCAGTCTGTGTCTAACCTAGTCAGTCTGTGTCTAACCTAGTCAGTCTGTGTCTAACCTAGTCAGTCTGTGTCTAACCTAGTCAGTCTGTGTCTAACCTAGTCAGTCTGTGTCTAACCTAGTCAGTCTGTGTCTAACCTAGTCAGTCTGTGTCTAACCTAGTCAGTCTGTTAGATCTGTGTCTAACCTAGTCAGCCTGTGTCTAACCTAGTCAGCCTGTGTCTAACCTAGTCAGCCTGTGTCTAACCTAGTCAGCCTGTGTCTAACCTAGTCAGTCTGTTAGATCTGTGTCTAACCTAGTCAGTCTGTGTCTAACCTAGTCAGTCTGTTAGATCTGTGTCTAACCTAGTCAGTCTGTGTCTAACCTAGTCAGTCTGTGTCTAACCTAGTCAGTCTGTGTCTAACCTAGTCAGTCTGTGTCTAACCTAGTCAGTCTGTGTCTAACCTAGTCAGTCTGTTAGGTCCTGATAGGTGTCTAACCTAGTCAGTCTGTTAGATCTGTGTCTAACCTAGTCAGTCTGTTAGATCTGTGTCTAACCTAGTCAGCCTGTGTCTAACCTAGTCAGCCTGTGTCTAACCTAGTCAGCCTGTGTCTAACCTAGTCAGCCTGTGTCTAACCTAGTCAGTCTGTGTCTAACCTAGTCAGTCTGTTAGATCTGTGTCTAACCTAGTCAGTCTGTGTCTAACCTAGTCAGTCTGTGTCTAACCTAGTCAGTCTGTGTCTAACCTAGTCAGTCTGTGTCTAACCTAGTCAGTCTGTGTCTAACCTAGTCAGTCTGTGTCTAACCTAGTCAGTCTGTGTCTAACCTAGTCAGTCTGTGTCTAACCTAGTCAGTCTGTTAGGTCCTGATAGGTGTCTAACCTAGTCGGTCTGTTAGGTCCTGATAGGTGTCTAACCTAGTCAGTCTGCTCAGATTGACTCTTGTCTGAAAACACAGTGCTGATTCAACTTATTTCTCACGAGAAACTACTAATCTACCAGATTCACTTGAATCGACTTTACTAAAAAAAAGGACAGGAAGTGTAAATCCACTGGGGGAGAAAACGGATATTATCCTTCGTCTTAGAGACATTTTATTGGATAAAACAATACATTTAAATAAAACATTCACACGCCCACATTCCAGCTACCCAATCACAGCTACACACAAATGGTCAGGGGTCTAAGAGACGTTTTATTGGCTAAAATAAATAAATATAATATATAACTAACAATAACAAAATCAGCACAACATCAGAAACAGCCGTGGTTCATACTGTAGGTGTGTGTTTTACTTCAACACACACACACACACACACACACACACACACACACACACACACACACACACACACACACACACACTTGAGGATAAAACAAGAACTATATTTGAGGATGAATGACATCTGCTAAATGTTAATATATGTATAAAAAGTAAAATTTACATTTACATTTAAGTCATTTAGCAGACGCTCTTATCCAGAGCGACATAAAATCTCTTCAACAACACAGTGAAAAAAGCAGTAGAGAGGATTTGACAAGTTGTTACATGGCTTCAATAAGTTTTGAAATCAAGATTGTTTATAAATTAGTGTCCTAGGGGTGAAAGGTCATAATAAAACACAACCCGGTGAGTCTTCATTTAGAGAGAGAAGGGGGGGAAAAAACGAGGTGAACACTTCATTCTTCAGGATGCGTGTTCGGGAACGAGTGTGTGTGTAACGTACGAGTGTGTGTGTGTGTGTGTAACGTACGAATGTGTGTGTGTGTGTAACGAACGACTGTGTGTGTGTGTGTAACGAACGAGTGTGTGTAACGAACGAGTGTGTGTGTGTGTGTGTGTGTAACGTACGAGTGTGTGTGTGTGTAACGTACGAGTGTGTGTGTGTGTGTAACGTACGAGTGTGTGTGTGTGTGTGTGTGTAACGTACGAGTGTAAGCAGCAGCAAGTGTCCTTCAGACTAAAAAGACAGAGAGAAATCTCTTTACATGACCAGGGACAGTAAACAAATCACATCAAAATCAAAACCACCAATTAATATCACAACCAAGTCAGTCAACATAACTTTTTGAAAACATTTTTTTTTTTTTTTTACACTTAGTTTCAATCCAACTCAACTGTTTTAAGAGAAAAGAGAGAGAAGGAGAGAGAAGGAGAGAGAAGGAGAGAAGAGAAGGAGAGAAGAGAAGGAGAGAAGAGAAGGAGAGAAGGAGAGAAGAGAAGGAGAGAAGAGAAGGAGAGAAGGAGAGAGGAGAGAAGAGGAGAAGGAGAGAAGAAGGAGAGAAGAGAAGGAGAGAATGAGAGAAGAGGAGAGAAGAGAAGGAGAGAAGAGGAGAGGAGAGGAGAGAAGGAGAGAAGGGAAGGAGAGAGAATATATAGTTTACCTTTGAAAGTTGGGCCAGTGATATAGATGAAGCATGATCATCAATCTGTTTGAGACAAAAATCAGATTACTGCTCCATCACACACACACACACACACACACACACACACACACACACACACACACACACACACACACACACACACACACACACACACACACACACACACACACACACACACACACACACACACACACACACACACACGAGCTAGATATCTACTGTCAAAACCGTGTTGATGGTATTAAATAGTCGGTTATAAATCGCTGGAACAGACATTGCCATAATAAACATCAGCAGAGACAGGCCCTCAGTCTCTCCTGGTTACCTAGGAGACAGAGACAGGCCCTCAGTCTCTCCTGGTTACCTAGGAGACAGAGACAGGCCCTCAGTCTCTCCTGGTTACCTAGGAGACAGAGACAGGCCCTCAGTCTCTCCTGGTTACCTAGGAGACAGAGACAGGCCCTCAGTCTCTCCTGGTTACCTAGGAGACAGAGACAGGCCCTCAGTCTCTCCTGGTTACCTAGGAGACAGAGACAGGCCCTCAGTCTCTCCTGGTTACCTAGGAGACAGAGACAGGCCCTCAGTCTCTCCTGGTTACCTAGGAGACAGAGACAGGCCCTCAGTCTCTCCTGGTTACCTAGGAGACAGAGACAGGCCCTCAGTCTCTCCTGGTTACCTAGGAGACAGAGACAGGCCCTCAGTCTCTCCTGGTTACCTAGGAGACAGAGACAGGCCCTCAGTCTCTCCTGGTTACCTAGGAGACAGAGACAGGCCCTCAGTCACTCCTGGTTACCTAGGAGACAGAGACAGGCCCTCAGTCTCTGGTAATGATACATGAAAAGGACCATTCAAAATTAACAAGTCCCCAAACCACCTAATCATTTTTATTTATTTTTTACCTTCAGAACAAAATTAATGATTTACAAAAAAGGGACCAGTTCATTTCATAAAACATCCAAAAAGTCTTAGTGACATTAAAATTAGGTCTTTGTAAAAATATGTTTTTTAAAAGAGCACCCCCTCCGCCAGTTTCGCGGGTGTCTAACCCCCCCCCTCCGCCAGTTTCGCGGGCGTCTAATCCCCCTCCGCCAGTTTCGCGGGTGTCTAACCCCCCCTCCGCCAGTTTCGCGGGCGTCTAATCCCCCTCCGCCAGTTTCGCGGGCGTCTAATCCCCCTCCGCCAGTTTCGCGGGCGTCTAACCCCCTCCGCCAGTTTCGCGGGCGTCTAACCCCCTCCACCAGTTTCGCGGGCGCTAATCCCCCTCCGCCAGTTTCGCGGGCGTCTAACCCCCTCCGCCAGTTTCGCGGGCGTCTAATCCCCCTCCGCCAGTTTCGCGGGCGTCTAATCCCCCCTCCGCCAGTTTCGCGGGCGTCTTGTGATTCTTCTAGAAGGCAGAAGTCGTAGTTTAATACAGAAGGACAATTTATGTTCAACAGAACTTTAAAAAAAATTAAGATGATTAAGATGATTTATTGGCTGATTAAGATCAGCCAATAAATGTATTTATTTATTTAACATCCTGTGTGACTTGCTTCTTGTATAGGCGTTAGCAACATGCTAACATCCGGTGTGACTTGCTTCTTGTATAGGCGTTAGCAACATGCTAACATCCTGTGTGACTTGCTTCTTGTATAGGCGTTAGCAACATGCTAACATCCTGTGTGACTTGCTTCTTGTATAGGTGTTAGCAACATGCTAACATCCGGTGTGACTTGCTTCTTGTATAGGTGTTAGCAACATGCTAACATCCTGTGTGACTTGCTTCTTGTATAGGTGTTAGCAACATGCTAACATCCGGTGTGACTTGCTTCTTGTATAGGCGTTAGCAACATGCTAACATCCTGTGTGACTTGCTTCTTGTATAGGCGTTAGCAACATGCTAACATCCTGTGTGACTTGCTTTATGAGAGGTGTGTTTGTGGGGGTTATTAGTTTTACTTTTAAAATGCTAGGCATGATAGGTATGGTACAATCCTGTTCCTCTGGTTGCGTCATCCTGAGGCATCCCGTCTGCCTGGAGGGACAACACGGTTGCCTCAGTTTCGGTCCGACGTCAATTTCAAGAACTTTGAAAGTTTCTTCAAGTGCAGTCACAAAAAACATCAAGGGCTATGATGAAACTGTCTCTCATGAGGACCGACACAGGAAAGGAAGACCCAGAGTTACCTCTGCTGTAGAGGATAAGTTCACTCGAGTTTCCAGACTCAGATTGCAGCCCAAATCAATACTTCACAGAGTTCAAGTAACAGACACATCTCAACATCAACTGTTCAGAGGAGACGACGTGAAATCAGGCCTTCATGGTCAAATTGCTGCAAAGAAACCACTACTAAAAGGACACCAAGAAGAAGAAGAGACTTGCTTGGGCCAAGAAACACGAGCAATGGAGATTAGACCGGTAGGAATCTGTCCTTCGGTCTGATGAGTCCAAATGTGAGATTTTTGGTTCCAACAGTGTCTTTGTGAGACGTAGAGTAGGTGAACGGATGATCTCTGTGTATTTCCCACCGTGAAGCATGGAGGAGGAGGTGTGATGGTGTGATGGTGCTTTGCTGGTGACACGGTCAGTGATTTATTTAGAATTCAAGTCAAACATAACCAGCATGGCTACCACAGCATTCTGAGGCGATACGCCATCCCATCTAGTTTGGGCTTAGTGGGACTATCATTAGTTTTTCAACAGGAAAATGACCCAAAACACACCTCCAGGCTGTTTAAGGGCTATTTGACCAAGAAGGAGAGTGATGGAGTGCTGCATCAGATGACCAGGTCTCCACAATCACCCCAATTGAGATGGTTTGGGATGAGTTGGACCGCAGAGTGAAGGAAAAGCAGCCAACAAGTGCTCAGCATACATAGCCCATTGTTCCACCCAATGGTGGAACAAACTCCCTCACGACGCCAGGACAGCTGAGTCAATCACCACCTTCCGGAGACACCTGAAACCCCACCTCTTTAAGGAATACCTAGGATAGGATAAGTAATCCTTCTCAACCCCCCTTTAAGATTTAGATGCACTATTGTAAAGTGACTGTTCCACTGGATGCCATAAGGTGAATGCACCAATTTGTAAGTCGCTCTGGATAAGAGCGTCTGCTAAATGACTTAAATGTAAATGTAAATAGCCCACCCAACTACCTCATCCCCATATTGTTATTTATTTTGCACCCCAGTATCTCTACTTGCACATGAATCTCCTGCACATCTATCACTCCAGTGTTTAATTGCTATATGGTAATTATTTATCCTCCATGGCCTATTAATTGCCTTACCTCCCTAATCTTACTACATTTGTAAACACTGGACATAGATTGTTCTATTGTGTTATTGACGTTTGTTTATGTGTAACTCTGTTGTTGTTGTTGTTGTTGTTGTTGTTGTTTTGTGTCAAACTACTTTGCTTTATTTTTGGCCAGGTCGCAGTTGTAAATGAGAACTTGTTCTCAACTAGCCTACCTGGTTAGATAAAGGTAAAAATAAAAAAATAAAAAAATATGTGGGAACTCCTTCAAGACTGTTGGAAAAGTATTCCAGGTGACTACCCCATGAAGCTGGTTGAGAGAATGCCAAGAGTGTGCAAAAGCTGTCATCAAGAAGGCAAAAAAAAAGAGGCTACTTTGAAGAATCTAAAATCTATTTATTTTTTTGGTTACTACATGATTCCATATGTGTTGCTAGTTTTAATGTCTTCACTATTATTCTACAATGTAGAAAATAAAAATCCTTGACTGAGTAGGTGTGGCCAAATGTTTTTGACTGGTACTGTAGTTTAAAAAAACAGGACAACACTAGAATGGTATGACAAGACATTTCAGACACGTGTAGTGTGTGTGTGTGTGTGTGTGTGTGTGTGTGTGTGTGTGTGTGTGTGTGTGTGTGTGTGTGTGTGTATTCGTTACATACTCCTTTAGAGGATCCGATGGAAAAGTGACTGTGTTCTGAAGAACGATCTCCTTTGGAGGATCCGACGGGGAGGTTCTGAACGGGGAAGTGATTCGGTTCTGAAAAACGCTCACTGGAACACAGAGAGAGACAGAGAGGAAATAGAGAGAGAGGACAGAGAGAGGACAGAGAGAGGACAGAGAGCGAGAGGACAGAGAGCGAGAGGACAGAGAGCGAGAGGACAGAGAGCGAGAGAGGACAGAGAGCGAGAGAGGACAGAGAGAGAGAGAGAGAGAGAGAGAGAGAGAGAGAGAGGGTACAGAGAGAGAGAGAGGGTACAGAGAGAGAGAGAGAGAGAGAGAGGGTACAGAGAGAGAGAGAGAGAGAGAGAGAGAGAGAGAGAGAGAACAGAGAGAGAGAACAGATAGAGGACAGAGAGAGGACAGAGAGAGGACAGAGAGAGGACAGAGAGAGAGAGGACAGAGAGAGAGAGAGGACAGAGAGAGAGAGAGGACAGAGAGAGAGAGAGAGGACAGAGAGAGAGAGAGGACAGAGAGAGAGAGAGAGGACAGAGAGAGAGAGAGAGGACAGAGAGAGAGAGAGAGGACAGAGAGAGAGAGAGAGGACAGAGAGAGAGGACAGAGAGAGGACAGAGAGAGGACAGAGAGAGAGAGAGAGGACAGAGAGGACAGAGAGAGAGGACACAGAGAGAGAGGACACAGAGAGAGAGGACACAGAGAGAGAGGACACAGAGAGAGAGGACACAGAGAGAGAGGACACAGAGAGAGAGGACACAGAGAGAGAGGACACAGAGAGAAGACACACAGAGAGAGAAGACACACACAGAGAGAGAAGACACACACAGAGAGAGAAGACACACACAGAGAGAGAAGACACACACAGAGAGAGAGGACACACACAGAGAGAGGACACCCACAGAGAGAGAGAGAGAGAGTTAAATTCATGTTTGTCATTCAGACGCTCTTCTCCAGACAGACACACGTCCAAGTTTAAAATAGTCTAGAAAATTCCAGAAACCGACACATCTGAAACTGTCGTGTGTCTGTTACCCCCCAGACCAGACCTGTTGTGTGTCTGTTACCCCCCAGACCAGACCTGTCGTGTGTCTGTTACCCCCCAGACCAGACCTGTCGTGTGTCTGTTACCCCCCAGACCAGACCTGTCGTGTGTCTGTTACCCCCCAGACCAGACCTGTCGTGTGTCTGTTACCCCCAGACCAGACCTGTCGTGTGTCTGTTACGCCCAGACCATACCTGTTGTGTGTCTGTTACCCCCAGACCAGACCTGTTGTGTGTCTGTTACCCCCAGACCAGATCTGTTGTGTGTCTGTTACCCCCAGACCAGACCTGTCGTGTGTCTGTTACGCCCAGACCAGACCTGTTGTGTGTCTGTTACCCCCCAGACCAGACCTGTTGTGTGTCTGTTACCCCCAGACCAGACCTGTTGTGTGTCTGTTACCCCCAGACCAGACCTGTTGTGTGTCCACAGAGTTGTAATCTAAGGCAGAGTAATAATATACAGCACCCCCCTCTGCAGCACCCCCCCCGCAGCACCCCCCAGCAGCACCACACCCCCAGCAGCACCCCCCCCCGCAGCACCACACCCCCCAGCACCACACCCCTGCAGCACCACACCCCCTGCAGCACCACACCCCCTGCAGCACCACACCCCTGCAGCACCACACCCCCTGCAGCACCACACCCCCCAGCACCACACCCCCACCACTCCCCTGCAGCACCACTCCCCCACCACTCCCCCTACAGCACCCCCAGCAGCAGGTGACAGAGAGCAGAGCTGCGGTCCAACGTCTCTTATTTGAATATCTTAACTGACAACAGTTCTCAGTCACACAAACAATCCAGAGCTCCTCACTTAAAATCTAGATAAATGATCCCGGGGCCCACTGCTTCCAACATCACTTGATGCCACATCAGGAAGAAACTAAACTAGATAAATTAACCTGGGGCCCACTGCTTCCAACATCAGGAAGAAACTGATATAGATAAATGATCTGGGGCCCACTGCTTCCAACATCAGGAAGAAACTGATCTGGGGCCCACTGCTTCCAACATCAGGAAGAAACTAATCTGGGGCCCACTGCTTCCAACATCAGGAAGAAACTAAACTAGATAAATTAACCTGGGGCCCACTGCTTCCAACATCAGGAAGAAACTGATCTGGGGCCCACTGCTTCCAACATCAGGAAGAAACTGATCTGGGGCCCACTGCTTCCAACATCAGGAAGAAACTAAACTAGATAAATTAACCTGGGGCCCACTGCTTCCAACATCAGGAAGAAACTGATCTGGGGCCCACTGCTTCCAACATCAGGAAGAAACTAAATGATCCAGGGCCCACTGCTTCCAACATCAGGAAGAAACTAAATGATCCAGGGCCCACTGCTTCCAACATCAGGAAGAAACTAAATGATCCAGGGCCCACTGCTTCCAACATCAGGAAGAAACTAAATGATCCAGGGCCCACTGCTTCCAACATCAGGAAGAAACTAAATGATCCAGGGCCCACTGCTTCCAACATCAGGAAGAAACTGATCTGGGGCCCACTGTTTCCAACATCAGGAAGAAACTGATCTGGGGCCCACTGTTTCCAACATCAGGAAGAAACTGATCCGGGGCCCACTGCTTCCAACATCAGGAAGAAACTAATCTGGGGCCCACTGCTTCCAACATCAGGAAGAAACTAATCTGGGGCCCACTGCTTCCAACATCAGGAAGAAACTAATCTGGGGCCCACTGCTTCCAACATCAGGAAGAAACTAATCTGGGGCCCACTGCTTCCAACATCAGGAAGAAACTGATCTGGGGCCCACTGCTTCCAACATCAGGAAGAAACTAATCTAGATAAATGATCCCGGGGCCACTGCTTCCCACATCAGGAAGAAACTGATCCAGGGCCCACTGCTTCCAACATCAGGAAGAAACTAATCTAGATAAATGATCCAGGGCCCACTGCTTCCCACATCAGGAAGAAACTAATCTGGGGCCCACTGCTTCCAACATCAGGAAGAAACTGATCAGGGGCCCACTGCTTCCAACATCAGGAAGAAACTAATCTGGGGCCCACTGCTTCCAACATCAGGAAGAAACTGATCAGGGGCCCACTGCTTCCAACATCAGGAAGAAACTAATCTGGGGCCCACTGCTTCCAACATCAGGAAGAAACTAATCTGGGGCCCACTGCTTCCAACATCAGGAAGAAACTAATCTGGGGCCCACTGCTTCCAACATCAGGAAGAAACTAATCTGGGGCCCACTGCTTCCAACATCAGGAAGAAACTAAATGATCCAGGGCCCACTGCTTCCAACATCAGGAAGAAACTAATCTGGGGCCCACTGCTTCCAACATCAGGAAGAAACTAATCTGGGGCCCACTGCTTCCAACATCAGGAAGAAACTAATCTGGGGCCCACTGCTTCCAACATCAGGAAGAAACTAATCTGGGGCCCACTGCTTCCAACATCAGGAAGAAACTAATCTGGGGCCCACTGCTTCCAACATCAGGAAGAAACTAATCTGGGGCCCACTGCTTCCAACATCAGGAAGAAACTGATCTGGGGCCCACTGCTTCCAACATCAGGAAGAAACTGATCTGGGGCCCACTGCTTCCAACATCAGGAAGAAACTAATCTGGGGCCCACTGCTTCCAACATCAGGAAGAAACTAATCTGGGGCCCACTGCTTCCAACATCAGGAAGAAACTGATCTGGGGCCCACTGCTTCCAACATCAGGAAGAAACTGATCTGGGGCCCACTGCTTCCAACATCAGGAAGAAACTAATCTGGGGCCCACTGCTTCCAACATCAGGAAGAAACTGATCCGGGGCCCACTGCTTCCAACATCAGGAAGAAACTGATCTGGGGCCCACTGCTTCCATCATCACTTGATGCCACATCAGGAAGTGCCATTCAAATGTCACAATAACGACTCATATACTTTGACAAATATACATTTTTAAAATGAACTGTTTTAAGTGAGAAATAGGCATTGGTCTGAAGGAATTAAGAAATATATAAATATTAGAACGAGCGATGTCAGAGTTCGGAGTGTTAAGTAAATAAATTGTATTTAAAAATGACAAACACATGTCCAGTTGAAGTCGGAAGTTTACATAAACTGAGTTTAAAAGTATTGGGCTAAAGTGTTTCACAATTCCTGACATTTAATCCTAGTAAAAATTCCCTGTTTTAGGTCAGTTAGGATCACACATTTATTTTAAGAATGTGAAATGTCAGAATAATAGTAGAGAGAATTATTTATTTCAGCTTTTATTTCTTTCATCACATTCCCAATGGGTCAGAAGTTTACATACACTCAATTAGTGTTTGGTAGCATTGCCTTTAAATTGTTTAACTTGGGTCAAATGTTTCAGGTAGCCTTCCACAAGCTTCCCACAATAAGTGGGGTGAATTTTGGCCCATTCCTCCTGACAGAGCTGGTGTAACTGAGTCAGGTTTGTATGTCTTCTTGCTCCCACACGCTTCTTCAGTTCTGCCCACAAATGATCTATAGGATTGAGGTCAGGGCTTTGTGATGGTCACTCCAATACCTTGTCTTTGTAGTCTTTAAGCCATTTTGTCACAAATTTGAAAGTATGCTTGGGGTCATTGTCCATTTGGAAGACCCATTTGTGACCAAGCTTTAACTTCCTGACTGATGTCTTGAGATGTTGCTTCAATATATCCACATAATTCTCCTTCCTCATGATGCCATCTATTTTGTGAAGTGCACCAGTCCCTCCTGCAGCAAAGCACCCCCACAACATGATGCTGCCACCCTCGTGCTTCACGGTTGGGATGGTGTTCTTCGGCTTGCAAGCCTCCCCCTTTTTCCTCCAAACATAACGACGGTCATGTGTGGTCCCATGGTGTTTATACTTGTGTACTACTGTTTGCTAGTGTCCAGCCATCTCTTGCTTTCGACGGCAGCCGTCTCTTGCTTTCGACGGCAGCCGTCTCTTGCTTTCGACGGCAGCCGTCTCTTGCTTTCGACGGCAGCCGTCTCTTGCTTTCGACGGCAGCCGTCTCTTGCTTTCGACGGCAGCCGTCTCTTGCTTTCGACGGCAGCCGTCTCTTGCTTTCGACGGCAGCCGTCTTGCTTTCGACGGCAGCCGTCTTGCTTTCGACGGCAGCCGTCTTGCTTTCGACGGCAGCCGTCTTGCTTTCGACGGCAGCCGTCTTGCTTTCGACGGCAGCCGTCTTGCTTTCGACGGCAGCCGTCTTGCTTTCGACGGCAGCCGTCTTGCTTTCGACGGCAGCCGTCTTGCTTTCGACGGCAGCCGTCTTGCTTTCGACGGCAGCCGTCTTGCTTTCGACGGCAGCCGTCTTGCTTTCGACGGCAGCCGTCTTGCTTTCGACGGCAGCCGTCTTGCTTTTGACGGCAGCCGTCTTGCTTTTGACGGCAGCCATCTTGGTTTTCATTTGAAACATCTTCACCCTTTGCTTGTTTATAACAAATGCAGAGGCAGGGGCAACGTTGTGAATCCTAGTCAACTTGGTTCTGAAACTAAATCGGCAGTCACAGAGAGACAGATCAACATCTCGATTCCCTGTTTAAAAACGGGGATCTTCTGTGTATAAAGTGACGTGGAAGAACAAAAGTTCAGTCATGATGGTTTTACGAAAACCGCTCTGAGATTTAACTAAGTATCCTTATTAAGATGCTTTTAGGAAACAGAGGACCCTGGGAAATAAATTAGAAATTAAAAATGTTTTAAGTGAGAAGTAGGCATTGGTCTGACACCGATAAAGGAATGCCCACCAACCCATTCCAGCACACAGCGTTGACCTACTACAGTAGCGGTTGTTGGGTCTATTGTACATCAAACCAATGTGTATGCAGGTTGCCTAGAATTCAAAAACATTCTCAAAAAAAGCCCAATTCCTACTCTTCAGGGGAATAATGGACTTTACAGTGTCCTGCTATTACAATGTATATACAGAGCATTCAGAAAGTATTCAGACCCCTTGACTTCTACATTTTTGTTACGTTACAGCCTTATTCTAAAATGTATTAAATCTAAACACAATACCCCATAATGACATCACAATACCCCATAATGACATCCCAATACCCCATAATGACATCCCAACACCCCATAATGACATCCCAACACCCCATAATGACATCCCAACACCCCATAATGACATCCCAATACCCCATAATGACATCCCAACACCCCATAATGACATCCCAACACCCCATAATGGCATCACAATACCCCATGATGACATCCCAATATAATGACATCCCAACACCCCATAATGACATCACAATACCCCACAATGACAAAGCAAAAACAGGGAGAGGGAACACCCCCCTATACACCCCCC
This sequence comes from Oncorhynchus gorbuscha, assembly GCF_021184085.1. Lineage (NCBI taxonomy): Eukaryota > Metazoa > Chordata > Actinopteri > Salmoniformes > Salmonidae > Oncorhynchus > Oncorhynchus gorbuscha. The sequence continues at coordinate 41,247 of NW_025745932.1, read as the reverse complement.
TATACACATCGATGGAACAGTAGTGGAGAGGGTAGTAAGTTTTAAGTTCCTCGGCGTACACATCACAGACAAACTGAATTGGTCCACTCACACTGACAGCGTCGTGAAGAAGGCGCAGCAGCGCCTCTTCAACCTCAGGAGGCTGAAGAAATTTGGCTTGTCACCAAAAGCACTCGCAAACTTCTACAGATGCACAATCGAGAGCATCCTGGCGGGCTGTATCACCGCCTGGTACGGCAACTGCTCCGCCCACAACCGTAAGGCTCTCCAGAGGGTAGTGAGGTCTGCACAACGCATTACCGGGGGCAAACTACCTGCCCTCCAGGACACCTACACCACCCGATGTCACAGGAAGGCCTTAAAGATCATCAAGGACATCAACCACCCGAACCACTGCCTGTTCACCCTGCTATCATCCAGAAGGCGAGGTCAGTACAGGTGCATCAAAGCTGGGACCAAGAGACTGAAAAACAGCTTCTATCTCAAGACCATCAGACTGTTAACCAGCCACCACTAACATTGAGTGGCTGCTGCCAACACACTGACTCAACTCCAGCCACTTTAATAATGGGAATTGATGGGAATTGATGTAAAATATATCACTGGCCACTTTAAACAATGCTACCTAATATAATGTTACAGGGAGTCCTCGATGCACTGTGTATATATGTACTCACATGTTATACATCTTACTTGGTGACTACAGGCTGGGTTAAGGCCAGGTGACTACAGGCCAGGTGACTACAGGCCAGGTTAAGGCCAGGTGACTACAGGCCAGGTGACTACAGGCTGGGTTAAGGCCAGGTGACTACAGGCTGGGTTAAGGCCAGGTGACTACAGGCTGGGTTAAGGCCAGGTGACTACAGGCTGGGTTAAGGCCAGGTGACTACAGGCCAGGTGACTACAGGCTGGGTTAAGGCCAGGTGACTACAGGCTGGGTTAAGGCCAGGTGACTACAGGCTGGGTTAAGGCCAGGTGACTACAGGCTGGGTTAAGGCCAGGTGACTACAGGCTGGGTTAAGGCCAGGTGACTACAGGCTGGGTTAAGGCCAGGTGACTACAGGCTAGGTTAAGGTCAGGTGACTACAGGCCAGGTGACTACAGGCCAGGTGACTACAGGCCGGGTTAAGGCCAGGTGATTACAGGCCAGGTAACTACAGGCTGGGTTAAGGCCAGGTGACTACAGGCCAGGTAACTACAGGCTGGGTTAAGGCCAGGTGACTACAGGCCGGGTTAAGGCCAGGTGACTACAGGCCAGGTAACTACAGGCTGGGTTAAGGCCAGGTGACTACAGGCTGTGTTAAGGCCAGGTGACTACAGGCCAGGTAACTACAGGCTGGGTTAAGGCCAGGTGACTACAGGCCAGGTGACTACAGGCTGGGTTAAGGCCAGGTGACTACAGGCTGGGTTAAGGCCAGGTGACTACACTGTGTATATATGTACTCACATGTTATACATCTTGCTTGAAGCCTTGACTCCTCCGATGGGTATTCTTCTGATGATGACAGAGGAGTTCTTAGATATCAGGGCCTCGTCGTCTTTGTATTCTACAGATCAGAGACCAGGGAATTACTGGTCTGTAAGGCCAGGTGACTACAGGCAGGTGTCTGTTGGTAGTCCCCAGGGCGCCATCCCAGATATCTAGTCCCCGGGCGCCATCCCAGATATCTAGTCCCCGGGAGCCATCCCAGATATCTAGTCCCCGGGCGCCATCCCAGATATCTAGTCCCCAGGGCGCCATGATCTAGTCCCCCGGGCGCCATCCCAGATATCTAGTCCCCCAGGGCGCCATCCCAGATATCTAGTTCCCCGGGCGCCATCCCAGATATCTAGTCCCCAGGGCGCCATCCCAGATATCTAGTCCCCAGGGCGCCATCCCAGATATCTAGTCCCCCGGGCGCCATCCCAGATATCTAGTCCCCCAGGGCGCCATCCCAGATATCTAGTTCCCCGGGCGCCATCCCAGATATCTAGTCCCCAGGGCGCCATCCCAGATATCTAGTCCCCAGGGCGCCATCCCAGATATCTAGTCCCCCGGGCGCCATCCCAGATATCTAGTTCCCCGGGAGCCATCCTATATATCTAGTCCCCAGGGCGCCATCCCAGATATCTAGTCCCCAGGGCGCCATCCCAGATATCTAGTTCCCCGGGAGCCATCCTATATATCTAGTCCCCCGGGCGCCATCCTATATATCTAGTCCCCCGGGCGCCATCCCAGATATCTAGTCCCCAGGGCGCCATCCCAGATATCTAGTGCCCCGGGCGCCATCCCAGATATCTAGTCCCCAGGGCGCCATCCCAGATATCTAGTCCCCGGGAGCCATCCCAGATATCTAGTCCCCAGGGCGCCATCCCAGATATCTAGTCCCCCGGGAGCCATCCCAGATATCTAGTCCCCAGGGCGCCATCCCAGATATCTAGTCCCCAGGGCGCCATCCCAGATATCTAGTCCCCCGGGCGCCATCCCAGATATCTAGTCCCCCGGGAGCCATCCCAGATATCTAGTCCCCCGGGCGCCATCCCAGATATCTAGTCCCCCGGGCGCCATCCCAGATATCTAGTCCCCCCGGCGCCATCCCAGATATCTAGTCCCCCCGGGCGCCATCCCAGATATCTAGTCCCCCGGGCGCCATCCCAGATATCTAGTCCCCCGGGCGCCATCCCAGATATCTAGTCCCCCGGGCGCCATCCCAGATATCTAGTCCCCGGGCGCCATCCCAGATATCTAGTCCCCCGGGCGCCATCCCAGATATCTAGTCCCCAGGGCGCCATCCCAGATATCTAGTCCCCCGGGCGCCATCCCAGTTTATATCTAGTCCCCGGGCGCCATCCCATATATCTAGTCCCCCGGGCGCCATCCCATATATCTAGTCCCCGGGCGCCATCCCAGATATCTAGTCCCCGGGCGCCATCCCAGATATCTAGTCCCTGTGGTTGACCCCCGGGCGCCATCCCAGATATCTAGTCCCCCGGGCGCCATCCCATATATCTAGTCCCCCGGGCGCCATCCTATATATCTAGTCCCCCGGGCGCCATCCTATATATCTAGTCCCCCGGGCGCCATCCTATATATCTAGTCCCCCGGGCGCCATCCTATATATCTAGTCCCCCGGGCGCCATCCTATATATCTAGTCCCCCGGGCGCCATCCCAGATATCTAGTCCCCCGGGCGCCATCCCAGATATCTAGTTCCCCGGGCGCCATCCCAGATATCTAGTTCCCCGGGCGCCATCCCTGAAATCTACCCTCCCCCCCCAAGAGCAAGCAGTTCACAGTAGAAGGAAGAAACCTTAAGAGGAACCAGACTCCCTGACTAGGCCTAACCCCACCATGCCAGCACACAAGCCAACCACCTGGGCTGACATAAGAGGTTTTGTGGATGATGGAACCTTACAGGTAGGATAAATAAAAATAAATGCATACAACATTTCCCTGTAAGGAAACGGCTCAAACCCATTGACCCTCTTCTCTATCCAAGCCCTGTCAAAAAACATATATATATACCGGACCCCATTTGACCAGTAACCACAGTGGTCGTCTGGCTGTCAAGACCTCTTCATTCGAAATGGGTTCCCGACGGTGTTTATTGATCCCTGTGGTCGACACTAGTTTATTGATCCCTGTGGTCGACACTAGTTTATTGATCCCTGTGGTCGACACTAGTTTATTGATCCCTGTGGTCGACACTAGTTTATTGATCCCTGTGGTCGACACTAGTTTATTGATCCCTGTGGTCGACACTAGTTTATTGATCCCTGTGGTTGACACTAGTTTATTGGTGTTTATTGATCCCTGTGGTTGACACTAGTTTATTGATCCCTGTGGTTGACACTAGTTTATTGATCCCTGTGGTTGACACTAGTTTATTGATCCCTGTGGTTGACACTAGTTTATTGATCCCTGTGGTTGACACTAGTTTATTGATCCCTGTGGTTGACACTAGTTTATTGATCCCTGTGGTTGACACTAGTTTATTGATCCCTGTGGTTGACACTAGTTTATTGATCCCTGTGGTTGACACTAGTTTATTGATCCCTGTGGTTGACACTAGTTTATTGATCCCTGTGGTTGACACTAGTTTATTGATCCCTGTGGTTGACACGTTTATTGATCCCTGTGGTTGTTTATTGATCCCTGTGGTTGACACTAGTTTATTGATCCCTGTGGTTGACACTAGTTTATTGATCCCTGTGGTTGACACTAGTTTATTGATCCCTGTGGTTGACACTAGTTTATTGATCCCTGTGGTTGACACTAGTTTATTGATCCCTGTGGTTGACACTAGTTTATTGATCCCTGTGGTTGACACTAGTTTATTGATCCCTGTGGTTGACACTAGTTTATTGATCCCTGTGGTTGACACTAGTTTATTGATCCCTGTGGTTGACACTAGTTTATTGATCCCTGTGGTTGACACTAGTTTATTGATCCCTGTGGTTGACACTAGTTTATTGATCCCTGTGGTTGACACTAGTTTATTGATCCCTGTGGTTGACACTAGTTTATTGGTGTGTATTGATCCCTGTGGTTGACACTAGTTTATTGATCCCTGTGGTTGACACTAGTTTATTGGTGTTTATTGATCCCTGTGGTTGACACTAGTTTATTGGTGTGTATTGATCCCTGTGGTTGACACTAGTTTATTGATCCCTGTGGTTGACACTAGTTTATTAATCCCTGTGGTTGACACTAGTTTATTGATCCCTGTGGTTGACACTAGTTTATTGGTGTTTATTGATCCCTGTGGTTGACACTAGTTTATTGGTCCCTGTGGTTGACACTAGTTTATTGATCCCTGTGGTTGACACTAGTTTATTGATCCCTGTGGTTGACACTAGTTTATTGATCCCTGTGGTTGACACTAGTTTATTGATCCCTGTGGTTGACACTAGTTTATTGATCCCTGTGGTTGACACTAGTTTATTGATCCCTGTGGTTGACACTAGTTTATTGATCCCTGTGGTTGACACTAGCTCACCTTATTTAATTTCCGTCCAGGCCCCGTTATGTGCTGCTTCCCGAAGCTAAGTTTAAAAATCTACCTAGCTGTCATCCGAGGTTGAAGCAGTAACCTGGTTAGTTAGAAAGTAGCTAGTTAGCAGCAACGGGACACGTGTGTTTTGTCTGATAAAGTGATGGTAGATCAGGACTATATAGGTGATACGGAAAGACAAAATATTCAACACGAAAAACTCCATAACATCACATTATACATTACATAAAAGGTTTAAAAAATGTCAGATTGGCTTTCCGTCAGTGGACTAATTTGTTGTCGGCAGCTTTGACATCCTTAACTTAGTTAAGATAAATAAAAATGTCTTCCTTTAAAAAAATAAAATTTAATAAAAACACACAGATAAAACTACTTTCTTACCTTCTTTAGTTTGTGCGTTGGTGATTTGTAGGCCGCAGTCGACAGCTTTGAGTCTCTCTCGACCCATAATCTGTCTTTTCAGGTCGGCCAGAGTGATGTTCAGGCCGTCGAAAGTCACCGTGTCGTAGTTGAGTTTCGAGGAGAATTTATAATGGACACAAGACATGGTGGAAACGGGGAAAAAAAAGGGGGACCGAAACTAAACTGAGATCACATGTAGAGGAAACTCAAATTTACAACAAAGCTGTCCAAAATGACAAGAGCAAGTTCAAATGGAAGTGGCTGAGTTTTTTTTTTTAAATGTAACTAAATGTTAATATCTAAACACGTCGGAAAGGGGAAGAACAAAACAAAAAAACATGCTGATTGTGAGTCAAATGGACTGAAATAATGACTTTGTTTGTTGGTTTAGAGGTTTGTACCGTAGAAACTGGCCCAAAGCAACACACCGCATATCAGAAACATGGTGGAAGAAAAAAAAGCAATTTGACCAGATATACTTCAAAATACATAAAATTAAAGATCAACAAAGTGTCCGAGAGCCAAAAAGGTAGGAAACTAAAGAACTTAGTAAACAATAAAACAAAAACAAAACGTTACTTGCGTCCTTTACTGTCCAAAAAACCCAAACAAAATGCGATCAACTTAAAGAGAGAATCAAAGAGTTTGAAAATAAACACAAAAAAAAACAGCAGCAAACACGACGGTATGTAAAATAGCTAATTTATTCCCCTGTTTAAAAAGGGGGGTAGCTAACTAGTTCATGTGAATTATGACAGAAAATAAAAGACAAGTCTGGCCTTCTCCTAAAAGCTAACAGTGTAGCTTTCTGATAGCTTATAGACAACCAAAAACCAAAACAAGCTACCTATAAACAGAGCCTGTCAACTCAAATTACATGAACCGGATACTACAACAACAAAAAACATTAATATTTCATAAACTATATGTATATATAGTCATTACATTCCATGCAAATATCTGAATAATGTTGTACTCCTTCCCATTTTGAAGTGTCGACTTCCACACAGAGACGAGAGGAGAGAGCTGTCATTTTGGCTCGGCGGCCTTTCTGCGCATGCGCAGAAAAAACCCCAGGAAAGGCCACGTTCAAGAACATCAGTCGCTTTTGCGTCCTGCGCAGTCGACTGATGACGCCATCCAACACGTTACATTTACATTTAAGTCATTTAGCAGACGCTCTTATCCAGAGCGACTTACAAAATTGGTGCATTCACCTTAGGTGTGTGACGGGATATATTGTATAAAAATACCTCTCTGTTTTTAGAATATTGGTTCAGAAATAATATCCTTTTGGTGAGCCAACTGGTAAATGCAGAGGGTCTTTTACTCAGTTATAAAGAATTCTTATCACTTTACAAGGTCCCTGTAACACCTAAAGATTTTGCAATTGTTTTAGATGCCATTCCCCTCAGGTGTTGCTATGTTATTCAGGAACATGTCAAGACCTGACCCTCAGAGCCGACCTTCTGTTGACCCTGTTGACTCATCAGTAGGAAAGACCTGACCCTCAGAGCCTACCTTCTATTGACCCTGTTGACTCATCAGTAGGAAAGATTTGTTTCTCTTTTGGTCCATTCAACAACAGAGCGATACGAACCTTGTTTCAGCAGGATGTTGTATACCTTGTTGGAATGGATTTATTGATAATATCTGTTGGAAAAAAAGTTTGAATGTTGCCACACACATACCTACTTGTTAACAAAATTAAGGAAGTTTCCTTTAAAATTATTCATAAATATTGTCCTGCCAACCACAATATGAAGAAGTTTAAGGAAAACATCAACTCAAATTGCTCCTTTTGTAATGACCACCCAGAAACAGTTGTGCATCTTTTTTTTTTGGGGGGGGGGGGTTGTATTCATGTAAAGAAAACTGTGCCAAGACATCAGTAGATTTATAATTGAACACATTTATGAAGATTTTACACTATTGTGGAGAGATGTACTGTTTGGATTCTTTACCTACAATAAGAAATAAGCTGAAACATTTTTATATAATTAATTTCATTATTCTTTTGGCCAAATTTCATATACACAAAATGTACATTTACAAACAAAAAAAACAACAACATTTTCTTACCTTACAAAAATAAATTGAACTGTATTTTAAGGCAGTTAAATACTCTACTAACAAAAACAAGCTGTTAGAATTGTAAGTATATGCATGTCCCTTAAGGTCCTTGTGTAATTGGAACGTGATATTGTTCCCGCCCCTAGCCCCGCCCCGAGACCCGCCCATAGCCCCGCCCCCAGACCCGCCCCTAGATCGATTGTCCATTGTATATACTATATATATATATATATACTTGTGTTCCTTCATGTACTCTCTGTATTGATTTTGTTGTTAATAAAAAATAAACAAAAAAAAGTGTGACAATATCTATTTTACCACTGAGAATAATTTAGGTCCCAAGCTTCTGAGAAAATGTTGTGCTGTATCATTTTGGCCCGGTAGTATGAGACATTTGGGTAGATTTTGTGTAGCACAAGAGCGCTTGATTTTGCCAATTAACTCAACACAAGAATGTCTTGAACATAGAACTAAATATAATCGTGGCGATTGTAGAAGCCTGCCGTAAGAAACTACTCATTTTGCAGTCCCTTATATTTAATTTAAAACCAACATCTAAATTCACCAGTAGATGGCGGTCTAAAACCATTTATGATAAATGTATGTATAATGTATAACATCTATTATTTTGTGTTGTGGAATTATCTCTATCAGGTGGGCATATCTACAGTAAAACACCTGCGCAGCAAGCCCACATGTCTTACAATGGGCCTATTATAACCTTCGAATGATGCTTGCTGAGGAGAGAAGTTATTATCCTGCTCCTCATTTATTATCCTCAACATCCTCATTTATTATCCTTCTCATTTATTATCCTCCTCATTTATTATCCTCCTCCTCATTTATTATCCTCCTCATTTATTATCCTCCTCATTTATTATCCTCCTCATTTATTCCTCCTCCTCATTTATTATCCTCCTCATTTATTATCCTCCTCATTTATTATCCTCCTCATTTATTATCCTCCTCCTCATTTATTATCCTCCTCATTTATTATCCTCCTCCTCCTCATTTATTATCCTCCTCCTCCTCATTTATTATCCTCCTCATTTATTATCCTCCTCATTTATTATCCTCATCATTTATTATCCTGGTCCTCATCATTTATTATCCTGCTCCTCATTTATTATCCTCCTCCTCATTTATTATCCTCCTCCTCATTTATTATCCTCCTCATTTATTATCCTCCTCATTTATTATCCTCCTCATTTATTATCCTCCTCATTTATTATCCTCCTCATTTATTATCCTCCTCATTTATCCTCCTCATTTATTATCC
>NW_025745932.1:25000-27500 GCF_021184085.1 Oncorhynchus gorbuscha | reverse complement strand
ACACTAACACTACTGACACGGACACTAACACTACTAACACTAACACTAACACTGACACTGACACTACTAACACTGACACTAACACTGACACTGACACTAACACTAACACTGACACTGACACTGACACTACTAATACTGACACTGAAACTGACACTAACACTAACACTGACACTGACACTGACACTGACACTGACACTAACACTGACACTGACACTAACACTAACACTACTAACACTGACACTGACACTAACACTGACACTAACACTGACACTAACACTGACACTAACACTGACACTAACACTGACACTGACACTGACACTAACACTGACACTAACACTGACACTAACACTGACACTGACACTGACACTGACACTAACACTGACACTGACACTAACACTAACACTACTAACACTGACACTGACACTAACACTGACACTGACACTGACACTAACACTGACACTAACACTGACACTAACACTGACACTGACACTGACACTGACACTAACACTGACACTGACACTACTAACACTAACACTGACACTGACACTGACACTACTAACACTAACACTGACACTGACACTAACACTGACACTGACACTAACACTGCCACTGACACTGACACTGACACTGACACTGACACTAACACTGACACTGACACTAACACTGACACTGACACTAACACTACTAACACTAACACTGACACTACTGACACTGACACTAACACTACTAACACTAACACTGACACTGACACTGACACTACTAACACTGACACTAACACTGACACTGACACTAACACTAACACTGACACTGACACTGACACTACTAATACTGACACTGACACTGACACTAACACTGACACTACTAACACTGACACTAACACTGACACTGACACTAACACTAACACTGACACGGACACTAACACTACTAACACTAACACTGACACTGACACTGACACTACTAACACTGACACTACTAACACTGACACTAACACTGACACTGACACTAACACTGACACTGACACTAACACTACTAACACTAACACTGACACTGACACTGACACTACTAACACTGACACTACTAACACTGACACTAACACTGACACTGACACGGACACTAACACTACTAACACTGACAACACTGACACTGACACTACTAACACTGACACTAACACTGACACTGACACTAACACTGACACTGACACTGACACTGACACTGACACTACTAACACTGACACTGACACTGACACTAACACTAACACTGACACTAACACTGACACTGACACTGACACTGACACTAACACTGACACTGACACTAACACTAACACTACTAACACTAACACTGACACTAACACTGACACTAACACTGACACTGACACTGACACTAACACTGACACTAACACTGACACTAACACTGACACTGACACTGACACTGACACTAACACTGACACTGACACTAACACTGACACTGACACTAACACTAACACTGACACTAACACTGACACTGACACTGACACTAACACTGACACTGACACTACTAACACTAACACTGACACTGACACTAACACTGACACTGACACTAACACTGACACTGACACTACTAACACTGACACTGACACTAACACTAACACTGACACTAACACTGACACTGACACTAACACTGACACTGACACTAACACTGACACTACTAACACTGACACTGACACTGACACACTAACACTGACACTGACACTAACACTGACACTGACACTAACACTGACACTGACACTAACACTGACACTGACACTAACACTGACACTGACACTAACACTGACACTGACACTGACACTAACACTGACACTACTAACACTGACACTGACACTAACACTGACACTGACACTAACACTGACACTAACACTAACACTGACACTGACACTGACACTGACACTGACACTGACACTAACACTGACACTGACACTAACACTGACACTGACACTAACACTGACACTACTAACACTGACACTGACACTGACACTGACACTGACACTGACACTAACACTGACACTACTAACACTGACACTGACACTGACACTGACACTGACACTGACACTAACACTGACACTACTAACACTGACACTGACACTGACACTGACACTAACACTGACACTACTAACACTGACACTGACACTGACACTGACACTGACACTAACACTGACACTACTAACACTGACACTGACACTGACACTGACACTGCCACTGACACTAACACTGACACTACTAACACTGACACTGACACTGACACTGACACTGACACTGACACTAACACTGACACTGACACTGACACTGACACTAACACTGACACTGACACTAACACTACTAACACTGACACTGACACTAACACTGACACTAACACTAACACTGACACTAACACTACTAACACTGACACTGACACTAACACTGACACTAACACTAACACTGACACTAACACTAACACTGACACTGACACTGACACTGACACTAACACT
>NW_025745932.1:10000-22500 GCF_021184085.1 Oncorhynchus gorbuscha | reverse complement strand
GCAGTGCCAAGCCCGGAGAGGGGGGCAGATACTCTGCCAGCTGACTCACTAGAGTAGGTGTGTTCACGCACGCACACATCCTGAGATCCAGTCCCAGAAGACCCCCCCCCCTCCCTCCTGAGGTCCAATCCCAGAAGACCGACCCCCCCCTCCCTCCTGCGGTCCAATCCCAGAAGACCGACCCCTCCCTCCCTCCTGAGGTCCAATCCCAGAAGACAGACTCATCCCCCTCCCTCCTGAGGTCCAATCCCCCTCCCTCCTGAGGTCCAATCCCAGAAGGCCACCCACTCCCCTACCCATGTTTAAAACACACTCTCGATGTCCCTCAGTTCCTCTTCGTCTATCGACGTCTCTGCCTCTCTCTCTCTCTCTCTCTGCTTCTCTTTTGGGGGAGAGAGGCAGAGGAGAGAGGGAGAGAGGAAAGAAGGCAGAGGAGAGAGGGGAGAGAGGGGAGAGAGGAAAGAAGGCAGAGGAGAGAGAGGGGAGAAGGCAGAGGGGAGAGAGGGGAGAGAGAGGGGAGAGAGGAAAGAAGGCAGAGGAGAGAGAGGGGAGAGAGGGGAGAGAGGAAAGAAGGCAGAGGAGAGAGAGGGGAGAAGGCAGAGGAGAGAGAGGGGAGAGAGGAAAGAAGGCAGAGGAGAGAGAGGGGAGAGAGGAAAGAAGGCAGAGGAGAGAGAGGGGAGAGAGGGGAGAGAGGGGAGAGAGGGGAGAGAGGAAAGAAGGCAGAGGAGAGAGAGGGGAGAGAGGAAAGAAGGCAGAGGAGAGAGAGGGGAGAGAGGAAAGAAGGCAGAGGAGAGAGAGGGGAGAAGGCAGAGGGGAGAGGGGAGAGAGAGGGGAGAGAGGAAAGAAGGCAGAGGAGAGAGAGGGGAGAAGGCAGAGGGGAGAGAGGGGAGAGAGGGAAGAGAGGAAAGAAGGCAGAGGAGAGAGAGGGGAGAGAGGAAAGAAGGCAGAGGAGAGAGAGGGGAGAAGGCAGAGGGGAGAGGGGAGAGAGAGGGGAGAGAGGAAAGAAGGCAGAGGAGAGAGAGAGGAGAGAGGGGAGAGAGGAGAGAAGGCAGAGGAGAGAGGGGAGAGAGGAGAGAAGGCAGAGGGGAAAGAGAGAGGAGGAGGGGAGAGAGGAAAGAAGGCAGAGGAGAGAGGGGGAGAGGGGAAAGAAGGCAGAGGAGAGAGGGGAGAGAGGAGAGAAGGCAGAGGAGAGAGGGGAGAGAGGAAAGAAGGCAGAGGAGAGAGGGGAGAGAGGAAAGAAGGCAGAGGAGAGAGAGGGGAGAGAGGAAAGAAGGCAGAGGAGAGAGGGGAGAGAGGGGAGAAGGCAGAGGAGAGAGAGGGGAGAGAGGGGAGAGAGGAAAGAAGGCAGAGGAGAGAGAGAGGGGAGAGAGGAAAGAAGGCAGAGGAGAGAGAGGGGAGAGGAAAGAAGGCAGAGGAGAGAGAGAGGGGAGAGAGGAAAGAAGGCAGAGGAGAGAGAGGGGAGAAGGCAGGGAGAGAGAGGGAGAGGAAAGAAGGCAGAGGAGAGAGAAGGAGAGGCAGAGAGAGGAAAGAAGGCAGAGGAGAGAGAGGGGAGAGGAAAGAAGGCAGAGAAGGCAGAGAGAGAGGGGAGAGAGGAAAGAAGGCAGAGGGAGAGAGGGAGAGAGGAAAGAAGGCAGAGGAGAGAGAGGGAGAGGGGAAAGAAGGCAGAGGAGAGAGGGGAGAGAGGGAGAGAGGAAAGAAGGCAGAGGAGAGAGAGGGAGGAGGGGGAGAGAGGAAGAGGAGAGAGAGGGAGAGGGGAAAGAAGGCAGAGGAGAGAGAGAGGGAGAGGAGAGAGGGGAGGGGGAGAGAGGAAAGAAGGCAGAGGAGAGAGAGGGAGAGAGGGGAGAGAGGAAAGAAGGCAGAGGAGAGAGGAAAGAGGCAGGGGAGAGAGGGAGGGAGAGAGGGGAGAGAGGGGAGAAGGCAGAGGAGAGGGAGAGAGGGAAAGAGCAGGGGAGAGAGGGAGAGAGGAAAGAAGGCAGAGGAGAGAGGGGAGGGAGAGGGGAGAGGAGAGAGGAGAAAGAAGGCAGAGGAGAGAGAGGGGAGAGAGAGAGGGGAGAGAGGGAGGGAGAGAGGGAAGAGAGGGGAAGGGAGAGAGGAAAGAGAGAGAGAGAGGGGGAGAGAAAGAAGGCAGAGGGAGAGAGAGGAGAGAGGAAAGAAGGCAGAGAGAGAGAGGAAAGAAGGCAGAGGAGAGAGGGGAGGGAGAGAGAGGGGAGAGAGGAGAGGAAAGAGGCAGAGGAGAGAGAGAGGAAAGAAGGCAGAGGAGAGAGAGAGGAGAGGGAAAGAGGGAGAGGGGAGAAGGCAGGGGAGAGAGAGGGGAGAGGAGGAAAGAAGGCAGAGGGGAGAGGGGAGAGGCAGAGGAGAGAGGAAAGAAGGAGGGGAGAGAGGGAGAGAGGAAAGAGGCAGAGAGAGAGGGAGAGAGGAGAGAGGGGAGAGAGGGGAGAGGGGAGAGGGAAAGAAGCAGAGGGGAGAGAGAGAGAGGGAGAGAGGGGAGAGAGGGGAGAGAGAGGAGAGGGGAAAGAAGGCAGAGGAGAGAGAGGGGAGAGAGGAAAGAAGGCAGGGGAGAGAGAGGGGAGGGGAGAGGGGAGAGAAGGAAAGAAGGCAGAGGAGAGAGAGGGGAGAGAGGAAAGAAGGCAAAGGAGAGAGAGGGGAGAGAGGAAAGAAGGCAGAGGAGAGAGGGGAGGGGAGAGGGGAGAAGGCAGAGGAGAGAGGGGAGGGGAGAGGGGAGAGAGGAAAGAAGGCAGAGGGAGAGAGAGGGGAGAGAGGAAAGGAGGCAGAGGAGAGAGAGGGGAGAGATGAAAGAAGGCAGAGGGAGAGAGAGGGGAGAGGGGAAAGGAGGCAGAGGAGAGAGAGGGGAGAAGGCAGAGGAGAGAGGAAAGAGAGGGGAGAGAGGAAAGAGAGGGGAGAAGGCAGAGGGGAGAGAGGGGAGAAGGCAGAGGAGAGAGGAAAGAGAGGGGAGAGAGGGGAGAGAGGAAAGGAGGCAGAGGGAGAGAGGGGAGAAGGCAGAGGAGAGAGGAAAGAGAGGGGAGAGAGGAAAGAGAGGGGAGAAGGCAGAGGGGAGAGAGAGGAGAGAGAGGGGAGAAGGCAGAGGAGAGAGAGGGGGAAGGCAGAGGGGAGAGAGGGGAGAGAGGGGAGAGAGGGGAGAGAGGGGAGAGAGGAAAGAAGGCAGAGGAGAGAGAGGGGAGAGAGGAAAGGAGGCAGAGGAGAGAGAGGGGAGAAGGCAGAGGGGAGAGAGGGGAGAGAGGGGAGAGAGGAAAGAAGGCAGAGGAGAGAGAGAGGGAGAGGGGAGAGAGGAAAGAAGGCAGAGGAGAGAGGGGAGAGAGGGGAGAGAGGAAAGGAGGCAGAGGAGAGAGAGGGGAGAAGGCAGAGGGAGAGAGGAAAGAGAGGGAGAGAGGAAAGAGAGGGGAGAAGGCAGAGGAGAGAGGAAAGAGAGGGGAGAGAGGGAGAGAGGAAAGGAGGCAGAGGAGAGAGAGGGGAGAAGGCAGAGGAGAGAGGAAAGAGAGGGGAGAGAGGAAAGAGAGGGGAGAAGGCAGAGGGGAGAGAGGAGAGAGAGGGGAGAAGGCAGAGGAGAGAGAGGGGAGAAGGCAGAGGGGAGAGAGGGGAGAGAGGGGAGAGAGGAGAGAGAGGGGAGAAGGCAGAGGGGAGAGAGGAGAGAGAGGGGAGAGAGGAGAGAGAGGGGAGAAGGCAGAGGGGAGAGAGGGGAGAGAGGAGAGAGGAAAGAAGGCAGAGGAGAGAGGGGAGAGAGGAGAGAGGAAAGAAGGCAGAGGGGAGAGAGGGGAGAGAGGAGAGAGGGGAGAGGGGAGAGAGGGGAGAGAGGAAAGAAGGCAGAGGGGAGAGGGTGAACAGACACATAGTGTAACAATCCCTTTCCTGTCAATGACTGGACCAAAGCACAGTGTTCATGATATTTTATTAAATCAGAAAACTTCAACAAACAAAAAATAACAAAGAGGACAAACAAACAGTTCTGGAAACGAAACTATACAGAAAACAACTACCCAGAAACCCCTGTGGGGGAAAAGCTACCTAAGTATGACCAAAATGGCGGCAGGGATTTCAAATTAGAGTAGAGCCGATCCCAGACCTGGGTGTTTTGCTTCAGAGTCTCTGACCTATGCCTGTCAAACTTCCATAGACTTTGTCCTCCATTTTGGAAAAGTTTGACCACCATTTTGTTTTCTTGGTTCTCAATCAGAAACAACGACAGCCAGCTGCCTCTGATTGAGAACCACACCCGGCCATAACATAGAAATACAGATCATAGAAAAGGGGACATAGAATGCCCACCCTAATCACACCCTGACCAAACCAAAATAGAGACATATAAAGCTCTCTACGGTCAAGGCGTGACACATACAGTACACAAATAAAGACTACTGACTCTTTAAAAAATGTTTTTAATTCCTAAGTATTATACTGTATATAATATTATTTCTGTCTTTATATATATATCTATATATCTATGTCATAGTATTTCTAAGTATTGTACTGTATATAATATTATTTATTATTTATGTATTTATATATATATATATATATATATATATATATGTCATAGTATTTCTAAGTATTGTACTGTATATAATATTATTTCTGTCTTTATATATATATCTATATATCTATGTCATAGTATTTCTAAGTATTGTACTGTATATAATATTATTTCTGTCTTTTATATATATATATATATATATATATATATATATATATATATATATATATTTCTATATATACTGTATATATATATGTCATAGTATTTCTAAGTATTGTACTGTATATAATATTATTTCTGTCTTTATATATATATATATATATATATATATATATATGTCATAGTATTTCTAAGTATTGTACTGTATATAATATTATTTCTGTCTTTATATATATGTATATATATATCTATGTCATAGTATTTCTAAGTATTGTACTGTATATAATATTATTTATGTCTTTATATATATATATATATATCTATGTCATAGTATTTCTAAGTATTATACTGTATATAATATTATTTCTGTCTTTATATATATATGTCATAGTATTTCTATCTTGGACTAAGTAAATTACATAGCATAGCCTAGCATTACATAGCGTGGCTTGAGGTTGAGTGGCGTAGTCTAGCATTACATCATTTAGCGCTATAAGTATGTATGCTAACAATGCTAATTTAGTGCTATTGGTATGTAAGCTAACAAATGCTAATTTAACGCGATATGTACCTTCACTAAACGATGCTAATTCAAGGTGAATGGAGTTACGTACATGTTAAGCTAAAATCATTAGCATTTCGCGTTTCACTCGCTGCTCGTCATCTGGACCGGCGCTCAACCTTTGACCTCTCCCCACTTGGTCACGTTGCAATGGTATAGAGTATAGAGCACAGCATGATAACTGAGACAGTTTAGAGACTTTAAAACACCTTTATTGTTCACGTATTTATCATGATAGAAGTGGACTATTTGTATCGTCAACTTAGTGTTGTTTTCATGGTTTATTACGCTATAAAACACTTGTCAACGTTTAGAGAGAAGGGGGATAGACACATAATGCAGGAGGTTCTCTCTCTCTCTCTCTCTTCCTCTCTCTCTCGGTGTCTCTCTCTCTCTCTCTCTTCCTCTCTCTCTCTCTCTCTCTCTCTCTCTCTCTCTCTCTCTCTCTCTCTCTCTCTCTCTCTCTCTCTCTCTCTCTCTCTCTCTCTCTCTCTCTCTCTCTCTCTCTCTCTCTCTCTCTCTCCTCTGTCCCTCTCTCTCTCTCTCTCTGTCTCTCTCTCTCTCTGTCCCTCTATGTCTCTCTCTCTCTATCTCTCTCTCTCTCTCTCTATGTCTCTCTCTCTCTCTCTCTCTCTCTCTCTCTCTGTCTCTCTCTCTCTCTCGCCCTCTCTCTCTCTCTTCCTCTGTCACTCTCCCTGTCTCTATGTCTCTCTCTCTCTCTCTCTCTCTCTAGTCTCTCTCTCTCTCTCTTCCTCTGTCCCTCTATGTCTCTCTCTCTCTCCCTCTGTCCCTCTCCCTCTGTCTCTCTCCCTGTCTCTCGCTCTCTCTCTCGTCTCTCTTCTCTCTTTCCTCACTCTCTCCCCCTCCTGTCTCCTTCCATGTCTCTCCTTCTCTCTCCACCTCCTTTCTCTCTCTCCTTTCTCTCTCCCCCTCCTCTCTCCATCTCTCTCTCCTCCTCCTGTCTCTCCTTCTCTCTCCACCTCCTCTCTCCTTCTCTCCTTTCTCTCTCCCCCTCCTCTCTCTCTCCTCTCTACCCCCCATCTCTCATTATCTCTCCCCCTCCTCACTCTCTCCTCTCTCTTTCTCTCTCTCCCCCTTATCTCCTCTTCTCTCCCCCTCCTCTCTCTCCTTTTCTCTCCTTTTCTCTCCCCTCATCTCTCCCCATCCTCTCTCTCTCCTTATCTCTCCCCCTCCTCTCTCTCTCCTTATCTCTCCCCCTCATCTCTCCTTGAGTTAGTTTGTGTTTTGCTGCATGTATGATGTCAGGTAGAGTATGTAACATGTAACATGTCAGGTACAGTATGTAACATGTCAGCTACAGTATGTAACATGTCAGGTACAGTATGTAACATGTATGACGGTTGACACACAGCTTTCCACATGTATGACGGATGAGGAGTCACTAGATGAACTGAAGTGGGCTGTGGTGATTGTCTGGGCATGAGAATAGAACGACTGGCAGTGTAGAGAGAAAGAGAAGGGGGGAGAGAGAGAAAGAGAGAGGGGGGGAGAGATAGGGGGGGAGAGAGGGGATGGATAGAGAGAGAGTGGGGGAGAGAGAGAAGGAGAGAGGAAGGGGAGAGAATGAGAGAGGAAGGGGAGAGAGAAGGAGAGAGGAAGGGGAGAGAGAAGGAGAGAGGAAGGGGAGAGAGAAGGAGAGAGGAAGGGGAGAGAGAAGGAGAGAGGAAGGGGAGAGAGAAGGAGAGAGGAAGGGAGAGAGAAGGAGAGAGGAAGGGGAGAGAGAAGGAGAGAGGAAGAGAGAGAAGGAGAGAGAGAAGGAGAGAGGAAGGGGAGAGAGAAGGAGAGAGGAAGGGAGAGAGAAGGAGAGAGGAAGGAGAGAGAAGGAGAGAGGAAGGGGAGAGAGAAGGAGAGAGGAAGGGGAGAGAGGATGGAGAGAGAAGGAGTGAATAAGGAAGGCCCCATTCCAAGAGAACAAAGAGACAGTCCTGAGAAGATGGGCATAATTTCTGTGAATAACTCAAGGGCCCCATTCCAATACTCAACAAATACATCCGTCCTTCCCAAGGGCCCCATTCCAATACTCTACAAATACATCCTTCCTTCCCAAGGGCCCCATTCCAATACTCTACAAATAACATCCTTCCTTCCCACGGGCCCCATTCCAATACTCAACAAATACATCCTTCCTTCTATTCATGCACATCTCTCCAGGTTTCCCACGTTGAGCCAACATTATAACATTATATTATAACATTATAACACATTGTCTTTAAAACACGTCAAAACGTAAGTTCTACTCTACAAGTGACAGTGAGGAGGGGTGAGGAGGGGTGAGGTTGGGGGGTGAGGGGGTGAGGGAGGAGGGGTGAGGGGGTGAGGGGGGTGAGGAGGGGTGAGGAGGGGTGAGGGAGCAGGGAACGTAAGTTCTATTCTACAAGTGACAGTGAAGGGCAATAAGGACCTTGTTTAGAGAAAGCTCTTGGAATGGGGGAGGAGGGGTGAGGGAGCAGGGACAGAGGGTGAGGAGGGGTGAGGGAGCAGGGAACGTAAGTTCTATTCTACAAGTGACAGTGAAGGGCAATAAGGACCTTGTTTAGAGAAAGCTCTTGGAATGGGGGAGGAGGGGTGAGGGAGCAGGGACAGAGGGTGAGGAGGGGTGAGGTAGGAGGGACAGAGGGTGAGGAGGGGTGTGGAGGGGTGAGGGAGCAGGGACAGAGGGTGAGGAGGGGTGAAGGAGGAGGGGTGAGGGAGAACGGACAGAGGGTGAGGACGGGTGAGGAGGGGTGAGGGAGAAGGGACAGAGGGTGATGAATGGTGAGGTAGGAGAGACAGAGGATGAGGAGGGGTGAGGTAGGAGGGACAAAGGGTGAGGAGGGGTGAGGTAGGAGGGACAGAGGGTGAGGAGGGGTGAGGTAGGAGAGACAGAGGGTGAGGAGGGGTGAGGTAGGAGAGACAGAGGATGAGGAGGGGTGAGGAGGGGTGAGGGACCAGGGAGGAGGGACAGAGGGTGAGGAGGGGTGAGGTAGGAGAGACAGAGAGTGAGGAGGGGTGAGGTAGGAGATACAGAGGGTGAGGAGGGGTGAGGTAGGAGGGACAGAGGGTGAGGAGGTGTGAGGAGGGGTGAGGGACCTGGGACAGAGATATAGGAAAGGGGGAGGGAGGAGAGACAGAGGGTGAGGAGGGGTGAGGGAGAAGGGACAGAGGGTGATGAGGGGTGAGGAGGGTGAGGGAGCAGGGACAGAGATAGAGCAATGGGGGGAGGAGGGGGAGGGAGAAGGGAGGAGGGACAGAGGGTGAGGAGGGGTGAGGTAGGAGGGACAGAGGATGAGGAGGGGGGTGAGGGCAGGTAGACGTACAGACAACATATGTTTTTTTCAGGTAAAAAAGATGAGAAGGACAGGAAGTGACAGACTGGTGAGAAGAAACACAGGAAGTGACAGACTGGTGAGAAGAAGGACAGGAAGTGACAGACTGGTGAGAAGGACAGGAAGTGACAGACATGTTATTTTTTTAAAGAGTTTCAGGTGAAAAAGAGGAGAAGGACAGGAAGTGACAGACTGGTATGAGAGAGTAAAGAAGAAGGACAGGAAGTGACAGACTGGTATGAGAGAGTAAAGAGAAGAAGGACAGGAAGTGACAAACTGGTATGAGAGAGTAAAGAGAAGAAGGACAGGAAGTGACAGACTGGTATGAGAGAAAGTAAAAGAGAAGAAGGAAGCACCAATTATATAACATTTACCATCTAAGAGTTAAATATACTCCAGGTTAAAGTTAACCTCCTAACCACAAAATCTAAGATCAGCTGTCATTGTGGTTTAAAATATCCCTGTAACTTTCCCAGAAATCCTAGAAAATCCTAGATTCCTCCCACTGGGGATTCTGGAAAACCTGGGAATTTTGGGGGGGGGGAAGTTGGCAGAATTGTGCAACCCCTAAGGTCTTCTGACTGTCCTCTCTTACCTTTACCAATAGAGGTCAGAAGGCAAAACTGATGCTAGATCAGGAGTTAAGGCAGGGTTGGGTCAACCTGTTCAGTTAAATATAACCGGTAGGGTTGGAAAATTCTGGTTAACCCCCTCACCGCACATTCTCAATTTTTCCAGAAATCCTGGTTGGAAGATTCCTGGAATCAAGAGGGAATCCGGAGCCCAACCAACCAATCAGGAATTCTGGGAAAACCTGGGGATTTTACAAAACCCCTAAGAACTGATATAGATATAAACAGAGAAGTAGTGGAAGCCTCTCAGTGCTCCCTGCTACTGAGGCCAGGGGTTAAAGTTCACAGTTCAAAGTTCAAAAGCTCAAACGGGTCCCCTCCTCTTGTCGACCCTCCCCTCACCCTGGAGTAGATAGTGGCTGGTCCTAACCACTGATCTGTCTTCATACCCTAGTGACCCTACATCACCTACCCACAGTCCTCTAGTACAGGGGATGCAACTCACAGTCCTCTAGTACTGGGGTGGGCAGCAACTCACAGTCCTCTAGTACAGGGGTGGGCAGCAACTCACAGTCCTCTAGTACAGGGGATGCAACTCACAGTCCTCTAGTACTGGGGTGGGCAGCAACTCACAGTCCTCTAGTACAGGGGGAGGGCAGCAACTCACAGTCCTCTAGTGCAGGGGTGGGCAGCAACTCACAGTCCTCTACTACAGGGGTGGGCAGCAACTTACAGTCCTCTAGTGCAGGGGTGGGCAACAACTCACAGTCCTCTAGTACAGGGGGTGGGCAGCAACTCACAGTCCTCTAGTTCAGGGGGTGGGCAGCAACTCACAGTCCTCTAGTGCAGGGGTGGGCAGCAACTCACAGTCCTCTAGTGCAGGGGGTGGGCAGCAACTCACAGTCCTCTACTACAGGGGGTGGGCAGCAACTTACAGTCCTCTACTGCAGGGGGTGGGCAACAACTCACAGTCCTCTAGTACAGGGGGTGGGCAGCAACTCACAGTCCTCTAGTTCAGGGGGTGGGCAGCAACTCACAGTCCTCTAGTGCAGGGGTGGGCAGCAACTCACAGTCCTCTAGTTCAGGGGTGGGCAGCAACTCACAGTCCTCTAGTGCAGGGGGTGGGCAGCAACTCACAGTCCTCTAGTGCAGGGGTGGGCAGCAACTCACAGTCCTCTAGTGCAGGGGTGGGCAGCAACTCACAGTCCTCTAGTGCAGGGGGTGGGCAGCAACTCACAGTCCTCTAGTGCAGGGGTGGGCAGCAACTCACAGTCCTCTAGTTCAGGGGGTGGGCAGCAACTCACAGTCCTCTAGTGCAGGGGTGGGCAGCAACTCACAGTCCTCTAGTGCAGGGGGTGGGCAGCAACTCACAGTCCTCTAGTACAGGGGTGGGCAGCAACTCACAGTCCTCTAGTGCAGGGGGTGGGCAACAACTCACAGTCCTCTAGTACAGGGGTGGGCAGCAACTCACAGTCCTCTAGTTCAGGGGTGGGCAGCAACTCACAGTCCTCTAGTACAGGGGTGGGCAGCAACTCACAGTCCTCTAGTACAGGGGGTGGGCAGCAACTCACAGTCCTCTAGTACAGGGGTGGGCAGCAACTCACAGTCCTCTAGTACAGGGGGTGGGCAGCAACTCACAGTCCTCTAGTACAGGGGTGGGCAGCAACTCACAGTCCTCTAGTACAGGGGGCAGCAACTCACAGTCCTCTAGTACAGGGGGTGAGCAGCAACTCACAGTCCTCTAGTGCAGGGGTGGGCAGCAACTCACAGTCCTCTAGTACAGGGGTGGGCAACAACTCACAGTCCTCTAGTACAGGGGTGGGCAGCAACTCACAGTCCTCTAGTACAGGGGGTAACAACAACTCACAGTCCTCTAGTACAGGGGTGGGCAGCAACTCACAGTCATCTAGTACAGGGGTGGGCAGCAACTCACAGTCCTCTAGTGCAGGGGTGGGCAGCAACTCACAGTCCTCTAGTGCAGGGGTGGGCAGCAACTCACAGTCCTCTAGTACAGGGGATGCAACTCACAGTCCTCTAATACAGGGGTGGGCAGCAACTAACAGTCCTCTAGTACAGGGGTGGGCAGCAACTCACAGTCATCTAGTACAGGGGTGGGCAGCAACTCACAGTCCTCTAGTACAGGGGTGGGCAGCAACTCACAGTCCTCTAGTACAGGGGGTGGGAAACAACTCACAGTCCTCTAGTGCAGGGGTGGGCAACAACTCACAGTCCTCTAGTGCAGGGGTGGGCAGCAACTCACAGTCCTCTAGTACAGGGGGTGGGCAGCAACTCACAGTCCTCTAGTGCAGGGGGGGCAGCAACTCACAGTCCTCTAGTGCAGGGGGCAGCAACTCACAGTCCTCTAGTACAGGGGTGGGCAGAAACTCACAGTCCTCTAGTACAGGGGGTGGGCAGAAACTCACAGTCCTCTAGTACAGGGGGCAACAACTCACAGTCCTCTAGTACAGGGGGTGTGCAGCAACTCATAGTCCTCTAGTACAGGGGGTGGGCAACAACTCACAGTCCTCTAGTACAGGAGGTGGGCAACAACTCACAGTCCTCTAGTACAGGGGGTGGGCAACAACTCACAGTCCTCTAGTACAGGGGGCAGCAACTCACAGTCCTCTAGTACAGGGGGTGGGCAGCAACTCACAGTCCTCTAGTACAGGGGATGCAACTCACAGTCCTCTAGTACAGGGGATGCAACTCACAGTCCTCTAGTACTGGGGTGGGCAGCAACTCACAGTCCTCTAGTACAGGGGGAAGCAACTCACAGTCCTCTAGTACAGGGGGTAGGCAGCAACTCACAGTCCTCTAGTGCAGGGGGTGGGCAGCAACTCACAGTCCTCTAGTACAGGGGTGGGCAGCAACTCACAGTCCTCTAGTACAGGGGTGGGCAGCAACTCACAGTCCTCTAGTACAGGGGATGCAACTCACAGTCCTCTAGTGCAGGGGGTGGGCAGCAACTCACAGTCCTCTAGTACAGGGGGTGGGCAGCAACTCACAGTCCTCTAGTGCAGGGGGTGGGCAGCAACTCACAGTCCTCTAGTACAGGGGGTGGGCAACAACTCACAGTTCTCTAGTGCAGCGGGTGGGCAGCAACTCACAGTCCTCTAGTGCAGAGGGTGGGCAGCAACTCACAGTCCTCTAGTACAGGGGTAGGCAACAACTCACAGTCCTCTAGTGCAGGGGTGGGCAGCAACTCACAGTCCTCTAGTACAGGGGTGGGCAACAACTCACAGTCCTCTAGTACAGGGGTGGGCAGCAACTCACAGTCCTCTAGTACAGGTGATGCAACTCACAGTCCTCTAGTACAGGGGGCAGCAACTCACAGTCCTCTAGTACATAGGGCAGCAACTCACAGTCCTCTAGTACAGGGGGTGGGCAGCAACTCA
>NW_025745932.1:0-5000 GCF_021184085.1 Oncorhynchus gorbuscha | reverse complement strand
GTACATATAAATATATGGATGAGCGATGACCGAGCAGCATAGGCTAAGATGCTATAAAATACATGATATACAGATGAAATGAGTAATGCATAGACTAAGATACAGTAGAATAGTATAGAATACAGTATATACATATGAGATGAGTAATGCATAGACTAAGATACAGTAGAATAGAATAGAATACAGTATATACATATGAGATGAGTAATGCATAGACTAAGATACAGTAGAATAGTATAGAATACAGTATATACATATGAGATGAGTAATGCATAGACTAAGATACAGTAGAATAGTATAGAATACAGTATCTACATAGACTAAGATACAGTAGAATAGTGTAGAATACAGTATATACATATGAGATGAGTAATGCATAGACTAAGATACAGTAGAATAGTATAGAATACAGTATATACATATGAGATGAGTAATACATAGACTAAGATACAGTAGAATAGTGTAGAATACAGTATATACATATGAGATGAGTAATGCATAGACTAAGATACAGTAGAATAGTATAGAATACAGTATATACATATGAGATGAGTAATGCATAGACTGATACAGTAGAATAGTATAGAATACAGTATCTACATAGACTAAGATACAGTAGAATAGTATAGAATACAGTATATACATATGAGATGAGTAATGCATAGACTGATACAGTAGAATAGTATAGAATACAGTATCTACATATGAGACGAGTAATGTAGGGTATGTAAACATTATATAAAGTGACTAGTGATCCATTTGTTAAAAGTGGCCAATGATTTTGAGTCAGTGTGTTGGCAGCGGCCTCTCTGTGTTAGTGGTGGCTGTTTAACAGTCTGATGGCCTTGAGATAGAAGCTGTTTTTCAGTCTCTCGGGTCCCTGCTTTGATGCACCTGTACTGACCTCGCCGTCTGGATGATAGCGGGGTGAACAGGCAGTGGCTCAGATGGTGGTTGTCCTTGATGATCTTTATGGCCTTCCTGTAACATCGGGTGGTGTAGGTGTCCTGGAGGACAGGTAGTTTGTCCCCGGTGATGCGTTGTGCAGACCTCACTACCCTCTGGAGAGCCTTGCGGTTGTGGGCAGAGCAGTTGCCGTACCAGGCGGTGATACAGCCCGCCAGGATGCTCTCGATTGTGCATCTGTAAAAGTTTGTGAGGGTTTTAGGTGACAAGCCAAATTTTGTCAGCCTCTTGAGGTTGAAGAGGTGCTGTTGCGCCTCTTCAAGAGGTGCTGTTGCGCCTCTGTTGCGCCATCACGCTGTCTGTGTGGGTGGACCATTTCAGCTTGTCTGTGATGTCTACGCCGAGGAACTTAAAACTTTCCACCTTCTCCACTGCGGTCCTGTCGATGTGGATGGGGGGGATGTTCCCTCTGCTGTTTCCTGATCATGTTTCCTGACCACGATCATCTCCTTTTTTTTGTTGACGTTGAGTGTGAGGTTGTTTTCCTGACACCACACTCCGAGGGCCCTCACCTCCTCCCTGTAGGCCGTCTCGTCGTTGTTGGTAATCAAGCCTACTACTGTAGTGTTGTCTGCAAACTTGATGATTGAGTTGGAGGAGTGCATGGCCACGCAGTCGTGGGTGAACAGGGAGTACAGGAGAGGGCTGAGAACACACCCTTGTGGGGCCCCAGTGTTGAGGATCAGCGGGGTGGAGAAATTGTTACCTACCCTCACTACCTGGGGGCGGCCCGTCAGTAATTCCATTACCCAGTTGCACAGAGCGGGGTTCAGACCCAGGGTCTCGAGCTTAATGACGAGTTTGGAAGGTACCATGGTGTTAAATGCTGAGCTGTAGTCAATGAACAGCATTCTCACATAGGTATTCCTCTTGTCCAGATGGGTTATGGGATATTAGGTACATGTAGGTAGAGTTATTAAAGTGACATAGGTAATAACAGAGAGTAGCAGCATAGAAGGGTGGGGGACGATGACAATGTGGCAGGGAAGCCTAGTGGTTAGAGTGTAGAGGAGGTAGGTAGCCTCGTGGTTAGAATGTAGAGGTGGCAGGTAGCCTAGTGGTTAGAGTGTAGAGGAGGTAGGTAGCCTAGTGGTTAGAGTGTAGAGGAGGTAGGTAGCCTAGTGGTTAGAGTGTAGAGGAGGCAGGTAGCCTAGTGGTTAGAGTGTAGAGGAGGCAGGTAGCCTAGTGGTTAGAGTGTAGAGGAGGTAGGTAGCCTAGTGGTTAGAGTGTAGAGGAGGCAAGTAGCCTAGTGGTTAGAGTGTAGAGGATGCAGGTAGCCTAGTGGTTAGAGTGTAGAGGAGGTAGGTAGCCTAGTGGTTAGAGTGTAGAGGAGGTAGGTAGCCTAGTGGTTAGAGTGTAGAGGAGGCAGGTAGCCTAGTGGTTAGAGTGTAGAGGAGGCAGGTAGCCTAGTGGTTAGAGTGTAGAGGAGGCAGGTAGCCTACTGGTTAGAGTGTAGAGGAGGCAGGTAGCCTAGTGGTTAGAGTGTAGAGGAGGTAGGTATTCTAGTGGTTAGAGTGTAGAGGTGGCAGGTAGCCTAGTGGTTAGAGTGTAGAGGAGGCAGGTAGCCTAGTGGTTAGAGGAGGCAGGTAGCCTAGTGGTTAGAGTGTAGAGGCGGCAGGGTAGCCTAGTGGTTAGAGCGTTGGACTAGTGACTGGAAGGTTGCAAGTTCAAACCCCTGAGCTGACAAGGTACAAATCTGTCATTCTGCCCCTGAACAGGCAGTTAACCCACTGTTCCTAGGCCGTCATTGAAAATAAGAATTTGTTTTTAACTGACTTGCCTGGTTAAATAAAGGTTAAATAAAGGTTAAATAAAGGTTAAATAAAGGTAACATTTAAAAAATGCACAGAAGTCTGGGTACACCGACGTTTCGATTGTCTTGCGGAGATAATAACTACACTGTTGATATATTTTAGGGACATATTCCCAGTCATCTTTTCCATGGTTATAAATACGGTGGTTCGTGCTTTCAGTTTTTTTCTTTTTGTGTGCGAATGCCGCCACCCGTCCAGGGTCTCTGGTTTGGGTAGGTTATAATAGTCACAGTGGGGACAACGTCTCCTCTACACTTCCATCCATCCAGGGTCTCTGGTTTGGGTAGGTTATAATAGTCACAGTGGGGACAACGTCTCCTCTACACTTCCATCCATCCATCCATCCATCCATCCTGGGTCTCTGGTTTGGG
Source organism: Oncorhynchus gorbuscha (assembly GCF_021184085.1). Taxonomy (NCBI): domain Eukaryota; kingdom Metazoa; phylum Chordata; class Actinopteri; order Salmoniformes; family Salmonidae; genus Oncorhynchus; species Oncorhynchus gorbuscha. Next base: position 1,849 of record NW_025745932.1, on the reverse strand, counting down.
TAGGTTATAATAGTCACAGTGGGGACAACGTCTCCTCTACACTTCCACCCATCCAGGGTCTCTGGTTTGGGTAGGTTATAATAGTCACAGTGGGGACAACGTCTCCTCTACACTTCCATCCATCCATCCATCCATCCATCCTGGGTCTCTGGTTTGGGTAGGTTATAATAGTCACAGTGGGGACAACGTCTCCTCTACACTTCCATCCATCCAGGGTCTCTGGTTTGGGTAGGTTATAATAGTCACAGTGGGGACAACGTCTCCTCTACACTTCCATCCATCCATCCAGGGTCTCTGGTTTGGGTAGGTTATAATAGTCACAGTGGGGACAACGTCTCCTCTACACTTCCATCCATCCATCCATCCTGGGTCTCTGGTTTGGGTAGGTTATAATAGTCACAGTGGGGACAACGTCTCCTCTACACTTCCATCCATCCATCCATCCATCCATCCATCCAGGGTCTCTGGTTTGGGTAGGTTATAATAGTCACAGTGGGGACAACGTCTCCTCTACACTTCCATCCATCCAGGGTCTCTGGTTTGGGTAGGTTATAATAGTCACAGTGGGGACAACGTCTCCTCTACACTTCCATCCATCCAGGGTCTCTGGTTTGGGTAGGTTATAATAGTCACAGTGGGGACAACGTCTCCTCTACACTTCCATCCATCCAGAGTCTCTGGTTTGGGTAGGTTATAATAGTCACAGTGGGGACAACGTCTCCTCTACACTTCCATCCATCCATCCATCCATCCAGGGTCTCTGGTTTGGGTAGGTTATAATAGTCACAGTGGGGACAACGTCTCCTCTACACTTCCATCCATCCAGGGTCTCTGGTTTGGGTAGGTTATAATAGTCACAGTGGGGACAACGTCTCCTCTACACTTCCATCCATCCATCCATCCAGGGTCTCTGGTTTGGGTAGGTTATAATAGTCACAGTGGGGACAACGTCTCCTCTACACTTCCATCCATCCATCCATCCTGGGTCTCTGGTTTGGGTAGGTTATAATAGTCACAGTGGGGACAACGTCTCCTCTACACTTCCATCCATCCATCCATCCATCCATCCAGGGTCTCTGGTTTGGGTAGGTTATAATAGTCACAGTGGGGACAACGTCTCCTCTACACTTCCATCCATCCAGGGTCTCTGGTTTGGGTAGGTTATAATAGTCACAGTGGGTACAACGTCTCCTCTACACATCCATCCATCCATCCAGGGTTTCTGGTTTGGGTAGGTTAAATTAGTCACAGTGGGGACAAGGTCTCCTCTACACTTCCATCCATCCATCCATCCATCCATCCATCCATCCAGGGTCTCTGGTTTGGGTAGGTTATAATAGTCACAGTGGGTACGTCTCCTCTACACTTCCATCCATCCAGGGTCTCTGGTTTGGGTAGGTTATAATAGTCACAGTGGGTACGTCTCCTCTACACTTCCATCCATCCATCCATCCATCCAGGGTCTCTGGTTTGGGTAGGTTATAATAGTCACAGTGGGGACAACGTCTCCTCTACACTTCCATCCATCCATCCAGGGTCTCTGGTTTGGGTAGGTTATAATAGTCACAGTGGGGACAACGTCTCCTCTACACTTCCATCCATCCAGGGTTTCTGGTTTGGGTAGGTTATAATAGTCACAGTGGGGACAACGTCTCCTCTACACTTCCATCCATCCATCCATCCAGGGTCTCTGGTTTGGGTAGGTTATAATAGTCACAGTGGACAACGTCTCCTCTACACTTCCATCCATCCATCCATCCAGGGTCTCTGGTTTGGGTAGGTTATAATAGTCACAGTGGGTACGTCTCCTCTACACTTCCATCCATCCAGGGTCTCTGGTTTGGGTAGG
>NW_025745931.1:225000-231977 GCF_021184085.1 Oncorhynchus gorbuscha | reverse complement strand
TACCATTACACTGGGCCTTTAGTCTGTTTAATCAGAGAGACGATTACCATTACACTGGGCCTTTAGTCTGTTTAATCAGAGAGAATCAGATTACCATTACACTGGGCCTTTAGTCTGTTTAATCAGAGAGACGATTACCATTACACTGGGCCTTTAGTCTGTTTAATCAGAGTCTGTTTAATCAGACGATTACGATTAATCAGAGAGACGATTACACTGGGCCTTTAGTCTGTTTAATCAGAGAGACGAATTACCATTACACTGGGCCTTTAGTCTGTTTAATCAGACGATCTGTTTAGTCTGTTTAATCAGACGATTACCATTACACTGGGCCTTTTAGTCTGTTTAATCAGAGACGATTACCATTACACTGGGCCTTTAGTCTGTTTAATCAGAGAGACGATTACCATTACACTGGGCCTTTAGTCTGTTTAATCAGACGATTACCATTACACTGGGCCTTTAGTCTGTTTAATCAGAGAGACGATTACCATTTAGTCAATCAGAGAGACGATGGGCCTTTAGTCTGTTTAATCAGAGTCTGTTTAATCAGACGATTACCATTACACTGGGCCTTTAGTCTGTTTAATCAGAGAATCAGAGAGACGATTACCATTACACTGGGCCTTTAGTCTGTTTAATCAGAGAGACGATGATTACCATTACACTGGGCCTTTAGTCTGTTTAATCAGAGAGACGATTACCATTACACTGGGCCTTTAGTCTGTTTAATCAGACGATTACCATTACACTGGGCCTTTAGTCTGTTTAATCAGAGAGATGATTACCATTACACTGGGCCTTTAGTCTGTTTAATCAGAGAGATGATTACCATTACACTGGGCCTTTAGTCTGTTTAATCAGAGAGACGATTACCATTACACTGGGCCTTTAGTCTGTTTAATCAGACGATTACCATTACACTGGGCCTTTAGTCTGTTTAATCAGACTAGACGATTACCATTACACTGGGCCTTTAGTCTGTTTAATCAGACGATTACCACACTGGGCCTTTAGTCTGTTTAATCAGAGAGACGATTACCATTACACTGGGCCTTTAGTCTGTTTAATCAGAGAGATGATTACCATTACACTGGGCCTTTAGTCTGTTTAATTACAGAGAGTCTGTTTAATCAGACGATACCATTATTACACTGGGCCTTTAGTCTGTTTAATCAGACGATTACCATTACACTGGGCCTTTAGTCTGTTTAATCAGAGAGACGATTACCATTACACTGGGCCTTTAGTCTGTTTAATCAGACGATTACCATTACACTGGGCCTTTAGTCTGTTTAATCAGAGAGACGATTACCATTACACTGGGCCTTTAGTCTGTTTAATCAGAGAGACGATTACCATTACACTGGGCCTTTAGTCTGTTTAATCAGAGTCTGTTTAGACGATTACCATTACACTGGGCCTTTAGTCTGTTTAATCAGACGATGATTACCATTACACTGGGCCTTTAGTCTGTTTAATCAGACGATTACCATTACACTGGGCCTTTAGTCTGTTTAATCAGACGATTACCATTACACTGGGCCTTTAGTCTGTTTAATCAGACGATTACCATTACACTGGGCCTTTAGTCTGTTTAATCAGAGAGACGATTACCATTACACTGGGCCTTTAGTCTGTTTAATCAGAGACGATTACCATTACACTGGGCCTTTAGTCTGTTTAATCAGACGATTACCATTACACTGGGCCTTTAGTCTGTTTAATCAGACGATTACCATTACACTGGGCCTTTAGTCTGTTTAATCAGAGAGACGATTACCATTACACTGGGGCCTTTAGTCTGTTTAATCAGACGATTACCATTACACTGGGCCTTTAGTCTGTTTAATCAGACGATTACCATTACACTGGGCCTTTAGTCTGTTTAATCAGAGACGATTACCATTACACTGGGCCTTTAGTCTGTTTAATCAGAGAGACGATTACCATTACACTGGGCCTTTAGTCTGTTTAATCAGACGATTACCATTACACTGGGCCTTTAGTCTGTTTAATCAGACGATTACCATTACACTGGGCCTTTAGTCTGTTTAATCAGACGATTACCATTACACTGGGCCTTTAGTCTGTTTAATCAGACGATTACATTACACTGGGCCTTTAGTCTGTTTAATCAGAGAGACGATTACCATTACACTGGGCCTTTAGTCTGTTTAATCAGACGATTACCATTACACTGGGCCTTTAGTCTGTTTAATCAGAGAGACGATTACCATTACACTGGGCCTTTAGTCTGTTTAATCAGACGATTACCATTACACTGGGCCTTTAGTCTGTTTAATCAGAGAGACGGGCCTTTAGTCTGTTTAATCCATTACACTGGGCCTTTAGTCTGTTTAATCAGACGATTACCATTACACTGGGCCTTTAGTCTGTTTAATCAGACGATTACCATTACACTGGGCCTTTAGTCTGTTTAATCAGACGATTACCATTACACTGGGCCTTTAGTCTGTTTAATCAGACGATTACCATTACACTGGGCCTTTAGTCTGTTTAATCAGAGAGACGATTACCATTACACTGGGCCTTTAGTCTGTTTAATCAGAGAGATTACCATTACACTGGGCCTTTAGTCTGTTTAATCAGAGTCTGTTTAATCAGACGATTACCATTACACTGGGCCTTTAGTCTGTTTAATCAGAGAGACGATTACCATTACACTGGGCCTTTAGTCTGTTTAATCAGAGAGAGTCTGATTACCATTACACTGGGCCTTTAGTCTGTTTAATCAGAGAGACGATTACCATTACACTGGGCCTTTAGTCTGTTTAATCAGAGAGACGATTACCATTACACTGGGCCTTTAGTCTGTTTAATCAGAGAGACGATTACCATTACACTGGGCCTTTAGTCTGTTTAATCAGAGACGATTACCATTACACTGGGCCTTTAGTCTGTTTAATCAGAGAGACTTAATTACACTGGGCCTTTAGTCTGTTTAATCAGAGAGACGATTACCATTACACTGGGCCTTTAGTCTGTTTAATCAGACGATTACCATTACACTGGGCCTTTAGTCTGTTTAATCAGAGAGACGATTACCATTACACTGGGCCTTTAGTCTGTTTAATCAGACGATTACCATTACACTGGGCCTTTAGTCTGTTTAATCAGAGAGACGATTACCATTACACTGGGCCTTTAGTCTGTTTAATCAGACGATTACCAGACGATTACCATTACCACACTGGGCCTTTAGTCTGTTTAATCAGAGAGACGATTACCATTACACTGGGCCTTTAGTCTGTTTAATCAGAGAGACGATTACCATTACACTGGGCCTTTAGTCTGTTTAATCAGAGAGACGATTACCATTACACTGGGCCTTTAGTCTGTTTAATCAGAGAGACGATTACCATTACACTGGGCCTTTAGTCTGTTTAATCAGAGAGACGATTACCATTACACTGGGCCTTTAGTCTGTTTAATCAGAGAGACGATTACCATTACACTGGGCCTTTAGTCTGTTTAATCAGAGACGATTACCATTACACTGGGCCTTTAGTCTGTTTAATCAGAGAGACGATTACCATTACACTGGGCCTTTAGTCTGTTTAATCAGACGATTACCATTACACTGGGCCTTTAGTCTGTTTAATCAGACGATTACCATTACACTGGGCCTTTAGTCTGTTTAATCAGAGAGACGATTACCATTACACTGGGCCTTTAGTCTGTTTAATCAGAGAGACGATTACCATTACACTGGGCCTTTAGTCTGTTTAATCAGAGAGACGATTACCATTACACTGGGCCTTTAGTCTGTTTAATCAGAGAGACTGGGCTTTATTAATCCGATTACACTGGGCCTTTAGTCTGTTTAATCAGAGAGACGATTACCATTACACTGGGCCTTTAGTCTGTTTAATCAGAGAGACGATTACCATTACACTGGGCCTTTAGTCTGTTTAATCAGAGAGACGATTACCATTACACTGGGCCTTTAGTCTGTTTAATCAGAGAGACGATTACCATTACACTGGGCCTTTAGTCTGTTTAATCAGAGAGACGATTACCATTACACTGGGCCTTTAGTCTGTTTAATCAGACGATTACCATTACACTGGGCCTTTAGTCTGTTTAATCAGACGATTACCATTACACTGGGCCTTTAGTCTGTTTAATCAGAGAGACGATTACCATTACACTGGGCCTTTAGTCTGTTTAATCAGAGAGACGATTACCATTACACTGGGCCTTTAGTCTGTTTAATCAGACGATTACCATTACACTGGGCCTTTAGTCTGTTTAATCAGAGAGACGATTACCATTACACTGGGCCTTTAGTCTGTTTAATCAGAGAGACGATTACCATTACACTGGGCCTTTAGGTTGTTTAATCAGAGAGACGATTACCCCTTCATCTTCCACACTAAATCACCCACTAAACCCCCTGTTCTTCCCCACTAAATCACCCACTAACACCCCCCTCATCTTCCACACTAAATCACCCACTAACACCCCTCTGGTCTTCCCCACTAAATCACCCATTAACACCCCCTGGTCTTCCCACTAAATCACCCACTAACACCCCCTCATCTTCCACACTAAATCACCCACTAACACCCCTTCATCTTCCCCACTAAATCACCCACTAACACCCCCTCATCTTCCCCACTAAATCACCCACTAAACCCCCTGTTCTTCCCCACTAAATCACCCACTAACACCCCCTCATCTTCCACACTAAATCACCCACTAACACCCCCTGGTCTTCCCCACTAAATCACCCACTAACACCCCCTCACCTTCCCCACTAAATCACCCACTAACACCCCCTCATCTTCCACACTAAATCACCCACTAACACCCCCTGGTCTTCCCCACTAAATCACCCACTAACACCCCCTCACCTTCCCCACTAAATCACCCACTAACACCCCCTCATCTTCCACACTAAATCACCCACTAACACCCCCTGGTCTTCTCCACTAACACCCCTCGTCTTCCACACTAAATCACCCCCTCCCTCTCACCTGTGTCCCCCAGCCTGTGATGTGACAGTTGGAAGCCTGTTTCAGGACTCTCTCCTTGCGTAGCGGCAGACAGGCGGGCAGGACGTGCCGACTGAACGCCACACATCGACCGCGGCCCTTCCCCGCCACTCCCGGTGACAGACGCACCAAGGCCAGGTCGTAGTCGTTGCTGTGGGAACGGTAGCTAGGGTGCAGGACGATCTGATCGACGGCGTACTCCTCCTCAAACTCCTCGGGAACCAGAGAATGGTAATCTCCAACCCTCACCTTGTACTGTTTAGTAATGTTACCATGCCTGGAGGAGAGAGAGGAGAGTTAACCAGAGAATGGTAATCCCCAACCCTCACCTAGTACTGTTACCATCCCTGGAGGACAGAGAGGAGAGTTAACCAGAGAATGGTAATCTCCAACCCTCACCTTGTACTGTTTAGTAATGTTACCATGCCTGGAGGAGAGAGAGGAGAGTTAACCAGAGAATGGTAATCTCCAACCCTCACCTAGTACTGTTACCATCCCTGGAGGAGAGAGAGGAGAGTTAACCAGAGAATGGTAATCTCCAACCCTCACCTAGTACTGTTACCATCCCTGGAGGAGAGAGAGGAGAGTTAACCAGAGAATGGTAATCTCCAACCCTCACCTAGTACTGTTACCATCCCTGGAGGAGAGAGAGGAGAGTTAACCAGAGAATGGTAATCCCCAGCCCTCACCTAGTACTGTTACCATCCCTGGAGGAGAGAGGGGAGAGTTAACCAGAGAATGGTAATCTCCAACCCTCACCTAGTACTGTTACCATCCCTGGGGGAGAGAGAGGAGAGTTTTAGAGTTTGATAGATCTGTAAAGTACAGAGTTTTAGTTTGGGGCGGCAGGTTGAGTGGTTAATTAAGAGCGTTGGGCCAGTTTGAATCCCCGAGATGACTAGGTGAAACATCTGTCGACGTGCCCTTGAGCAAGGCACTTCACCCTCTTTGTTATCAGAGTGTCTGAATGTACCTGGAGACAGTAACTACCACTGTTCTCTGTTTCCTGTTTCCTGTCTCTCTATCAGAGTGTCTGAATGTACGTAGAGACAGTAACTACCACTGTTCTCTGTTTCCTGTTTCCTGTCTCTCTATCAGAGTATCTGAATGTACCTGGAGACAGTACCTAACACTATTCTCTGTTTCCTGTCTCTCTATCAGAGTATCTGAATGTACCTGGAGACAGTACCTACCACTGTTCTCTGTTTCCTGTTTCCTGTCTGTCTATCAGAGTATCTGAATGTACCTGGAGACAGTACCTACCACTGTTCTCTGTTTCCTGTTTCCTGTCTGTCTATCAGAGTATCTGAATGTACCTGGAGACAGTACCTAACACTATTCTCTGTTTCCTGTCTCTCTATCAGAGTATCTGAATGTACCTGGAGACAGTACCTAACACTATTCTCTGTTTCCTGTCTCTCTATCAGAGTATCTGAATGTACCTGGAGACAGTACCTAACACTATTCTCTGTTTCCTGTTTCCTGTCTGTCTATCAGAGTATCTGAATGTACCTGGAGACAGTACCTAACACTATTCTCTGTTTCCTGTCTCTCTATCAGAGTATCTGAATGTACCTGGAGACAGTACCTAACACTATTCTCTGTTTCCAGTCTCTCTATCAGAGTATCTGAATGTACCTGGAGACAGACACAGGGATCACCACACAGACACAGGGATCATTCCACAGCAGAACACATTCAACAGGACACAGTCCCTCCTACTCTGGGAGACAGACCGTTAGTACCACAGCAGGACACAGTCCCTCCTACTCTGGGAGACAGACCGTTAGTACCACAGCAGGACACATTTAACAGGACACAGTCCCTCCTACTCTGGGAGACAGACCGTTAGTACCACAGCAGGACACAGTCCCTCCTACTCTGGGAGACAGACCGTTAGTACCACAGCAGGACACATTTAACAGGACACAGTCCCTCCTACTCTGGGAGACAGAC
>NW_025745931.1:197500-220000 GCF_021184085.1 Oncorhynchus gorbuscha | reverse complement strand
GCAGTGAGGTGAGTTACCTCTTAAAGCAGTGAGGTGAGGTGAGTTACCTCTTAAAGCAGTGAGGTGAGTTACCTCTTAAAGCAGTGAGGTGAGTTACCTCTTAAAGCAGTGAGGTGAGTTACCTCTTAAAGCAGTGAGGTGAGTTACCTCTTAAAGCAGTGAGGTGAGTTACCTCTTAAAGCAGTGAGGTGAGTTATCTCTTAAAGCAGTGAGGTGAGTTACCTCTTAAAGCAGTGAGGTGAGTTACCTCTTAAAGCAGTGAGGTGAGTTACCTCTTAAAGCAGTGAGGTGAGTTACCTCTTAAAGCAGTGAGGTGAGTTACCTCTTAAAGCAGTGAGGTGAGTTACCTCTTAAAGCAGTGAGGTGAGTTACCTCTTAAGGCAGTGAGGTGAGTTACCTCTTAAAGCAGTGAGGTGAGTTACCTCTTAAAGCAGTGAGGTGAGTTACCTCTTAAAGCAGTGAGCTGAGGTGAGTTACCTCTTAAAGCAGTGAGGTGAGTTACCTCTTAAAGCAGTGAGCTGAGGTGAGTTACCTCTTAAAGCAGTGAGGTGAGTTACCTCTTAAAGCAGTGAGGTGAGTTACCTCTTAAAGCAGTGAGGTGAGGTGAGTTACCTCTTAAAGCAGTGAGGTGAGTTACCTCTTAAAGCAGTGAGGTGAGTTACCTCTTAAAGCAGTGAGGTGAGTTACCTCTTAAAGCAGTGAGGTGAGGTGAGTTACCTCTTAAAGCAGTGAGGTGAGTTACCTCTTAAAGCAGTGAGGTGAGGTGAGTTACCTCTTAAAGCAGTGAGGTGAGTTACCTCTTAAAGCAGTGAGGTGAGTTACCTCTTAAAGCAGTGAGGTGAGTTATCTCTTAAAGCAGTGAGGTGAGTTACCTCTTAAAGCGGTGACGTGAGTTACCTCTTAAAGCAGTGAGGTGAGTTACCTCTTAAAGCAGTGAGCTGAGTTACCTCTTAAAGCAGTGAGCTGAGGTGAGTTACCTCTTAAAGCAGTGAGGTGAGTTACCTCTTAAAGCAGTGAGCTGAGGTGAGTTACCTCTTAAAGCAGTGAGGTGAGTTACCTCTTAAAGCAGTGAGCTGAGGTGAGTTACCTCTTAAAGCAGTGAGGTGAGTTACCTCTTAAAGCAGTGAGCTGAGGTGAGTTACCTCTTAAAGCAGTGAGGTGAGTTACCTCTTAAAGCAGTGAGGTGAGTTACCTCTTAAAGCAGTGAGGTGAGTTACCTCTTAAAGCAGTGAGGTGAGGTGAGTTACCTCTTAAAGCAGTGAGGTGAGTTACCTCTTAAAGCAGTGAGGTGAGTTACCTCTTAAAGCAGTGAGGTGAGTTACCTCTTAAAGCAGTGAGGTGAGTTACCTCTTAAAGCAGTGAGGTGAGTTACCTCTTAAAGCAGTGAGGTGAGTTACCTCTTAAAGCAGTGAGCTGAGGTGAGTTACCTCTTAAAGCAGTGAGCTGAGGTGAGTTACCTCTTAAAGCAGTGAGCTGAGGTGAGTTACCTCTTAAAGCAGTGAGGTGAGTTACCTCTTAAAGCAGTGAGCTGAGGTGAGTACCCAACAGGAGCTGATGAGAGTCGGCTCCACACACCAACCTTCCGTCCCCCGAGAGCCTCTGAGACGCACCGCAGCCTGCCATGGCCAGCCTCCCTACACACACACACACACACACACACACACACACACACACACACACACACACACACACACACACACACACACACACACACACACACACACACACACACACACACACACACACACACACACACACACACACACACACACACACACAATAAAACTAATGAGGGTTAGACACGGACACCCAACTACAACACCCAACATACAACATACACGGATACTAATAATAATAATAATATACTAGAACTACAACACCCAACATACACGGATACTAGAACTACAACACCCAACATACAACATACACGGATACTAATAATAATAATAATATACTAGAACTACAACACCCAACATACACGGACACCCAACTACAACACCCAACATACAACATACACGGATACTAATAATAATAATAATATACTAGAACTACAACACCCAACATACACGGATACTAGAACTACAACACCCAACATACAACATACACGGATACTAATAATAATAATAATATACTAGAACTACAACACCCAACATACACTACTAGAACTACAACACCCAACATACAACATACACGGATACTAATAATAATAATAATATACTAGAACTACAACACCCAACATACACGGATACTAGAACTACAACACCCAACATACACGGATACTAGAACTACAACACCCAACATACAACATACACGGATACTAATAATAATAATAATATACTAGAACTACAACACCCAACATAAACTGATACTAGAACTACAACACCCAACATAAACTGATACTAGAACTACAACACCCAACATACACGGATACTAGAACAACCACACCCAACATATACTGATACTAGAACTACAACACCCAACATACACGGATACTAGAACTACAACACCCAACATAAACTGATACTAGAACTACAACACCCAACAACACACCATGTATTATAATATAATACATCTGTATTATATTAAACTACAACACCCATCAACACACCAGTATATATATGTAGTTCTCTCCTTACCTCAGTGAGATCTCTCCTCCTATGATTCTGGAGTATATTAAACTACAACACCCATCAACACACCAGTATATATATGTAGTTCTCTCCTCCTATGATTCTGGATTATATTAAACTACAACACCCATCAACACACAGGTATATATATATATATGTAGTTCTCTCCTTACCTCAGTGAGTTCTCTCCTCCTATGATTCTGCGTTGGCGTGTATGTATCAGCCTCAACCCACAGACAGGATCTAACACAGACTCCACCGTACCTAACACAGACAGACAGTTAGTATCTAACACAAACAGGATCTGACACAGACAGACAGTTAGTATCTAACACAGACAGACAGTTAGTATCTAACACAGACAGGATCTAACACAGACTCCACCGTACCTAACACAGACAGACAGTTAGTATCTAACACAGACAGGATCTAACACAGACTCCACCGTACCTAACACAGACAGACAGTTGGTATCTAACACAGACAGACAGTTAGTATCTAACACAGACTCCACCGTACCTAACACAGATAGACAGTTAGTATCTAACACAGACAGACAGTTAGTATCTAACACAGACAGACAGTTAGTATCTAACACAGACAGGACCGTTAGTACCTAACACAGACTCCACCGTACAGACAGGAACATTCGTATAGTATCTAACACAGACAGACAGGAACATTAGTTTAGTATCTAACACAGACAGACAGGAACATTAGTTTAGTATCTAACACAGACAGACAGGAACATTAGTTTAGTATCTAACACAGACAGGAAGACAGACAGGAACGTTAGTTTAGTATCTAACACAGACAGACAGACAGGAACATTAGTTTAGTATCTAACACAGACAGACAGGAACATTAGTTTAGTATCTAACACAGACAGACAGACAGAAACATTAGTTTAGTATCTAACACAGACAGACAGGAACATTAGTTTAGTATCTAACACAGACAGACAGGAACATTAACCTTAACCCTAACCCCAATGGTAACCCCAATGGTAACCCCAATGGTAACCCTAACCCCAATGCTAACCCCAATGGTAACCCCAATGCTAACCCCAACCCCAATGGTAACCCCAACCCCAATGGTAACCCCAATGGTAACCCCAATGGTAACCCTAACCCCAATGGTAACCCCAATGGTAACCCCAATGGTAACCCTAACCCCAATGGTAACCCCAACCCCAATGGTAACCCTAACCCCAATGGTAACCCAACCCCGATGGTAACACCAATGGTAACCCTAACCCCAATGGTAACCCTAACCCCAATGGTAACCCCAATGGTAACCCAATGGTAACCCTAACCCCAATGGTAACCCTAACCCCAATGGTAACCCCAACCCCAATGGTAACCCCAATGGTAACCCCAATGGTAACCCCAATGGTAACCCCAACCCCAATGGTAACCCCAATGGTAACCCCAACCCCAATGGTAACCCCAATGGTAACACAAACCTCAATGGTAACCCCAACCCCAATGGTAACCCTAACCCCAATGGTAACCCCAATGGTAACCCCAATGGTAACCCTAACCACAATGGTAACCCCAATGGTAACCCCAATGGTAACCCTAACCCCAATGGTAACCCCAACCCCAATGGTAACCCTAACCCCAATGGTAACCCTAACCCCGATGGTAACACCAATGGTAACCCTAACCCCAATGGTAACCCTAACCCCAATGGTAACCCTAACCCCAATGGTAACCCCAATGGTAACCCTAACCCCAATGGTAACCCCAATGGTAACCCCGACCCCAATGGTAACCCCAACCCCAATGGTAACCCCAATGGTAACCCCAACCCCAATGGTAACCCCAATGGTAACACAAACCTCAATGGTAACCCCAACCCCAATGGTAACCCTAACCCCAATGGTAACCCCAATGGTAACACAAACCCCAATGGTAACCCCAATGGTAACCCTAACCCCAATGGTAACACCAACCCCAATGGTAACCCCAATGGTAACCCTAACCCCAATGGTAACCCCAACCCCAATGGTAACCCCAATGGTAACCCCAACCCCAATGGTAACCCTAACCCCAATGGTAACCCTAACCCCAATGGTAACCCCAATGGTAACCCCAATGGTAACCCCAACCCCAATGGTAACCCCAATGGTAACCCCAACCCCAATGGTAACCCCAACCCCAATGGTAACCCCAATGGTAACCCCAATGGTAACCCTAACCCCAATGCTAACCCCAATGGTAACCCCAATGGTAACCCCAACCCCAATGGTAACCCTAACCCCAATGGTAACCCCAATGGTAACCCCAATGGTAACCCTAACCCCAATGGTAACCCCAATGGTAACCCCAATGGTAACCCTAACCCCAATGGTAACCCCAACCCCAATGGTAACCCTAACCCCAATGGTAACCCTAACCCCGATGGTAACACCAATGGTAACCCTAACCCCAATGGTAACCCTAACCCCAATGGTAACCCTAACCCCAATGGTAACCCCAATGGTAACCCCAATGGTAACCCCAACCCCAATGGTAACCCCAATGGTAACCCCAACCCCAATGGTAACCCCAACCCCAATGGTAACCCCAATGGTAACCCCAACCCCAATGGTAACCCCAATGGTAACACAAACCTCAATGGTAACCCCAACCCCAATGGTAACCCTAACCCCAATGGTAACCCCAATGGTAACACAAACCCCAATGGTAACCCCAATGGTAACCCTAACCCCAATGGTAACCCCAACCCCAATGGTAACCCCAATGGTAACCCTAACCCCAATGGTAACCCCAACCCCAATGGTAACCCCAATGGTAACCCCAACCCCAATGGTAACCCTAACCCCAATGGTAACCCCAACCCCAATGGTAACCCTAACCCCAATGGTAACCCTAACCCCAATGGTAACCCCAATGGTAACCCCAACCCCAATGGTAACCCCAATGGTAACCCCAACCCCAATGGTAACCCCAACCCCAATGGTAACCCCAATGGTAACCCTAACCCCAATGGTAACCCCAATGGTAACCCTAACCCCAATGGTAACCCCAATGGTAACCCCAACCCCAATGGTAACCCTAACCCCAATGGTAACCCTAACCCCAATGGTAACCCTAACCCCAATGGTAACCCTAACCCCAATGGTAACCCCAATGGTAACCCCAACCCCAATGGTAACCCTAACCCCAATGGTAACCCTAACCCCAATGGTAACCCCAACCCCAATGGTAACCCCAACCCCAATGGTAACCCCAACCCCAATGGTAACCCCAATGGTAACCCTAACCCCAATGGTAACCCCAACCCCAATGGTAACCCTAACCCCAATGGTAACCCTAACCCCAATGGTAACCCCAATGGTAACCCCAATGGTAACCCTAACCCCAATCGTAACCCCAATGGTAACCCTAACCCCAATGGTAACCCCAACCCCAATGGTAACCCTAACCCCAATGGTAACCCTAACCCCAATGGTAACCCCAATGGTAACCCCAATGGTAACCCTAACCCCAATGGTAACCCCAATTGTAACCCTAACCCCAATGGTAACCCCAACCCCAATGGTAACCCTAACCCCAATGGTAACCCCAATGGTAACCCCAACCCCAATGGTAACTCCAATGGTAACCCTAACCCCAATCGTAACCCCAACCCCAATGGTAACCCCAATGGTAACCCTAACCCCAATGGTAACCCTAACCCCAATGGTAACCCCAACCCCAATGGTGTCTCTCTGTGTTAGATACTAAACTGGGATTTCTCCTAGAACAGGTTGACGTAAGATAAATATGTTTGTGACATCACCACTGACCTTTGCCCTCTGTGTCGCTGAACTGTGATTGGCCGTAGTCACAGATGACCCCGGCGTCTTCGCTATGGCGACAGTTATGCGTCCCGGTTGGCTGTTTGAGGCAGTCGACCAATGAACGCTCTTCGCCGGAACACTTCACGTTGTCCACATGGATAGGCCCCTCCCCCTCGCCAAAATACGCCATCACACGGGCCTTCGCCACTCCACTGAAGACGACACACAAACATCGCAGACAGACAGAGTGTATGAGCGTAAAACACACTTACACACAACAGAGTTACACTTAGACACTGAAGATACCGATGAATCAACTACGATACGGTTGAATCAACTACGACGGTTGAATCAACTACGGTACGGTTGAATCAACTACTGTACGGTTGAATCAACTACGGTACGGTTGAATCAACTACGATACGGTTGAATCAACTACGATACGGTTGAATCAACTACGATACCAATGAATCAACTACGATACGGTTGAATCAACTACAGTACGGTTGAATCAACTACAATACGGTTGAATCAACTACGATACCAATGAATCAACTACGATACGAATGAATCAACTACGATACGGTTGAATCAACTACGGTACGGTTGAATCAACTACAATACGGTTGAATCAACTACGATACGGTTGAATCAACTACGATACGGTTGAATCAACTACAGTACGGTTGAATCAACTACAATACGGTTGAATCAACTACGATACCAATGAATCAACTACGATACGAATGAATCAACTACGATACGGTTGAATCAACTACAGTACGGTTGAATCAACTACAATACGGTTGAATCAACTACGATACCAATGAATCAACTACGGTACGGTTGAATCAAATACGATACCAATGAATCAACTACGGTACGAATGAATCAACTACGATACGAATGAATCAACTACGATACGGTTGAATCAACTACAGTACGGTTGAATCAACTACGATACGGTTGAATCAACTACGATACGGTTGAATCAACTACGATACGGTTGAATCAACTACGATACGGTTGAATCAACTACGACACGGTTGAATCAACTACGATACCAATGAATCAACTACGATACGGTTGAATCAACTACGATACCAATGAATCAACTACGGTACGGATGAATCAACTACGATACGGTTGAATCAACTACGATACTGTTGAATCAACTACGATACGGTTGAATCAACTACGATACCAATGAATCAACTACGATACCAATGAATCAACTACGGTACGGTTGAATCAACTACAGTACGGTTGAATCAACTACGATACGGTTGAATCAACTACGATACCAATGAATCAACTACGATACGGTTGAATCAACTACTATACCAATGAATCAACTACGATACGGTTGAATCAACTACGATACCAATGAATCAACTACGATACCAATGAATCAACTACGATACGGTTGAATCAACTACGATACGGTTGAATCAACTACGATACCAATGAATCAACTACGGCACGGTTTAATCAACTACGATGCGGTTGAATCAACTACGATACGAATGAATCAA
Source organism: Oncorhynchus gorbuscha (assembly GCF_021184085.1). NCBI lineage: Eukaryota > Metazoa > Chordata > Actinopteri > Salmoniformes > Salmonidae > Oncorhynchus > Oncorhynchus gorbuscha. The sequence goes on along the minus strand of NW_025745931.1, from coordinate 212,045 downwards.
CTACGATACCAATGAATCAATTACGATACGGTTGAATCAACTACGATACGGTTGAATCAACTACGATACGGTTGAATCAACTACGGAACGGTTGAATCAACTACGATACGGTTGAATCAACTACGATACGGTTGAATCAACTACGATACGAATGAATCAACTACGATACCAATGAATCAATTACGATACGGTTGAATCAACTACGATACGGTTGAATCAACTACGATACGGTTGAATCAACTACGGTGCGGTTGAATCAACTATGGTATGGTTGAATCAACTACGATACGGTTGAATCAACTACGATGCGGTTGAATCAACTACGATGCGTTTGAATCAACTACGATACCAATGAATCAATTACGATGCGGTTGAATCAACTACGGTACGGTTGAATCAACTGCGGTACGGTTGAATCAACTACGGTGCGGTTGAATCAACTACGATGCGGTTGAACCAACTACGATACCAATGAATCAACTACGATACGGTTGAATCAACTACGATACGGTTGAATCAACTACGGTGCGGTTGAATCAACTACGGTGCGGTTGAATCAACTACGATACCAATGAATCAACTACGGTACGGATGAAGAGGACTGGCCACCCCACATAGCCTGGTTGATCTCTAGGTTTCTTCCTAGGTTTTGGCCTTTCTAGGGAGTTTTTCGTAGCCACCGTGCTTCTACACTTGCATTGTTTGCTGTTTGGGGTTTTAGGCTGGGTTTCTGTACAGCACTTTGAGATATCAGCTGATGTACGAAGGGCTATATAAATAAATTTGATTTGATTTGAATCATCATTGTAACCAACTGAATCATCATTGTAACCAACTGAATCATCATTGTAAACAACTGAATCATCACTGTAACTAACTGAATCATCATTGTAACTAACTGAATCATCATTGTAACTAACTGAATCATCATTGTAAACAACTGAATCATCATTGTAACTAACTGAATCCTCATTGTAACCAACTGAATCATCATTGTAACCAACTGAATCATCATTGTAACTAACTGAGTCATCATTGGTCTACCAACTGAATCACTGTAACTAACTGAATCATCATTGTAACCAACTGAATCATCATTGTAACCAACTGAATCATCATTGTAACCAACTGAATCATCATTGTCGGTAACTGAATCATCATTGGTCGACCAACTGAATCACTGTAACTAACTGAATCATCATTGGTCGACCAACTGAATCATCATTGTAACCAACTGAATCATCATTGGTCTACCAACTGAATCATCATTGTAACCAACTGAATCATCATTGGTCGACCAACTGAATCACTGTAACCAACTGAATCATCATTGGTCTACCAACTGAATCATCATTGTAACCAACTGAATCATCATTGGTCGACCAACTGAATCACTGTAACCAACTGAATCATCATTGGTCTACCAACAGAATCATCATTGTAACCAACTGAATCATCATTGTAACCAACTGAATCATCATTGTAACCAACTGAATCACTGTAACTAACTGAATCACCATTGGTCTACCAACTGAATCATCATTGTAACCAACTGAATCATCATTGTAACCAACTGAATCACTGTAACCAACTGAATCATCATTGTAACCAACTGAATCACTGTAACTAACTGAATCATCATTGTAACCAACTGAATCATCATTGTAACCAACTGAATCACTGTAACCAACTGAATCATCATTGTAACCAACTGAATCACTGTAACTAACTGAATCATCATTGGTCTACCAACTGAATCAACTGTTTCTTTGTCTTTGTTTCAGTGTCCACATCTCTATTACAGTAAAATCATCTCCATGTGTTTCAGTGTCCATATCTCTTTACAGTAAAATCATCTCTATGTGTTTCAGTGTCCATATCTCTATTACAGTAAAATAATATCCATGTGTTTCAGTGTCCACATCTCCATGTGTTTCAGTGTCCATATCTCTATTACAGTAAAATAATCTCCATGTGTTTCAGTGTCCATATCTCTATTACAGTAAAATAATCTCCATGTGTTTCAGTGTCCACATCTTCATGTGTTTCAGTGTCCATATCTCTATTACAGTAAAATAATCTCCATGTGTTTCAGTGTCCATATCTCTTTTACAGTAAAATAATCTCTATGTGTTTCAGTGTCCATATCTCTATTACAGTAAAATAATCTCCATGTGTTTCAGTGTCCACATCTCTATTACAGTAAAATAATCTCCATGTGTTTCAGTGTCCATATCTCTTTTACAGTAAAATCATCTCTATGTGATTCAGTGTCCATATCGATACGGTTGAATCAACTACGATACGGTTGAATCAACTACGATACGAATGAATCAACTACGATACCAATGAATCAATTACGATACGGTTGAATCAACTACGATACGGTTGAATCAACTACGATACGGTTGAATCTACTACGGTGCGGTTGAATCAACTATGGTACGGTTGAATCAACTACGGTACGGTTGAATCAACTACGGTGCGGTTGAATCAACTACGGTGCGGTTGAATCAACTACGATACCAATGAATCAACTACGGAACGGTTGAATCAACTACGATACGGTTGAATCAACTACGATACGGTTGAATCAACTACGATACGAATGAATCAACTACGATACCAATGAATCAATTACGATACGGTTGAATCAACTACGATACGGTTGAATCAACTACGATACGGTTGAATCAACTACGGTGCGGTTGAATCAACTATGGTACGGTTGAATCAACTACGGTACGGTTGAATCAACTACGGTACGGTTGAATCAACTACGATACGGTTGAACCAACTACGATACCAATGAATCAACTACGATACGGTTGAATCAACTACGATACGGTTGAATCAACTACGGTACGGTTGAATCAACTACGGTACGGTTGAATCAACTACGATACCAATGAATCAACTACGGTACGGATGAAGAGGACTGGCCACCCCACATAGCCTGGTTGATCTCTAGGTTTCTTCCTAGGTTTTGGCCTTTCTAGGGAGTTTTTCCTAGCCACCGTGCTTCTACACTTGCATTGTTTGCTGTTTGGGGTTTTAGGCTGGGTTTCTGTACAGCACTTTGAGATATCAGCTGATGTACGAAGGGCTATATAAATAAATTTGATTTGATTTGAATCATCATTGTAACCAACTGAATCATCATTGTAACCAACTGAATCATCATTGTAAACAACTGAATCATCACTGTAACTAACTGAATCATCATTGTAACTAACTGAATCATCATTGTAAACAACTGAATCATCATTGTAAACAACTGAATCATCATTGTAACCAACTGAATCATCATTGTAACCAACTGAATCATCATTGTAACCAACTGAATCATCATTGTCGGTAACTGAATCATCATTGGTCGACCAACTGAATCACTGTAACTAACTGAATCATCATTGGTCGACCAACTGAATCATCATTGTAACCAACTGAATCATCATTGGTCTACCAACTGAATCATCATTGTAACCAACTGAATCATCATTGGTCGACCAACTGAATCACTGTAACCAACTGAATCATCATTGGTCTACCAACTGAATCATCATTGGTCGACCAACTGAATCACTGTAACCAACTGAATCATCATTGGTCTACCAACTGAATCATCATTGTAACCAACTGAATCATCATTGTAACCAACTGAATCACTGTAACTAACTGAATCACCATTGGTCTACCAACTGAATCATCATTGTAACCAACTGAATCATCATTGTAACCAACTGAATCACTGTAACCAACTGAATCATCATTGTAACCAACTGAATCACTGTAACTAACTGAATCATCATTGTAACCAACTGAATCATCGTTGTAACCAACTGAATCACTGTAACCAACTGAATCATCATTGTAACCAACTGAATCACTGTAACTAACTGAATCATCATTGGTCTACCAACTGAATCAACTGTTTCTTTGTCTTTGTTTCAGTGTCCACATCTCTATTACAGTAAAATCATCTCCATGTGTTTCAGTGTCCATATCTCTTTACAGTAAAATCATCTCTATGTGTTTCAGTGTCCATATCTCTATTACAGTAAAATAATATCCATGTGTTTCAGTGTCCACATCTCCATGTGTTTCAGTGTCCATATCTCTATTACAGTAAAATAATCTCCATGTGTTTCAGTGTCCATATCTCTATTACAGTAAAATAATCTCCATGTGTTTCAGTGTCCACATCTTCATGTGTTTCAGTGTCCATATCTCTATTACAGTAAAATAATCTCCATGTGTTTCAGTGTCCATATCTCTTTTACAGTAAAATAATCTCCATGTGTTTCAGTGTCCATATCTCTATTACAGTAAAATAATCTCCATGTGTTTCAGTGTCCACATCTCTATTACAGTAAAATAATCTCCATGTGTTTCAGTGTCCATATCTCTTTTACAGTAAAATCATCTCTATGTGATTCAGTGTCCACATCTCTATTACAGTAAAATAATCTCCATGTGTTTCAGTGTCCATATCTCTTTTACAGTAAAATCATCTCTATGTGTTTCAGTGTCCATATCTCTATTACAGTAAAATAATCTCCATGTGTTTCAGTGTCCATATCTCTATTACAGTAACATAATCTCCATGTGTTTCAGTGTCCACATCTCTATTACAGTAAAATAATCTCCATGTGTTTCAGTGTCCATATCTCTATTACAGTAAAATAATCTCCATGTTTTTCAGTGTCCATATCTCTATTACAGTAAAATAATCTCCATGTGTTTCAGTGTCCATATCTCTATTACAGAAAATAATCTCCATGTGTTTCAGTGTCCATATCTCTCTTACAGTAAAATAATCTCCATGTGTTTCAGTGTCCACATCTCTATTACAGTAAAATAATCTCCATGTTTCAGTGTCCATATCTCTATTACAGTAAAATAATCTCCATGTGTTTCAGTGTCTACATCTCTATTACAGTAAAATAATCTCCATGTTTTTCAGTGTCCATATCTCTATTACAGTAAAATAATCTCCATGTGTTTCAGTGTCCATATCTCTATTACAGAAAATAATCTCCATGTGTTTCAGTGTCCATATCTCTCTTACAGTAAAATAATCTCCATGTGTTTCCGTGTCCATATCTCTATTACAGTAAAATAATCTCCATGTGATTCAGTGTCCATATCTCTACTACAGTAAAATAATCTCCATGTGATTCAGTTTCCATATCTCTATTACAGTAAAATAATCTCCATGTGTTTCAGTGTCCATATCTCTATTACAGTAAAATAATCTCCATGTGTTTCAGTGTCCATATGAACCATTCTGTTGGAACACTCCTCAAATGCAAATTGCGAGATAAAACGCTTGTCAGAGAGGGAGATGTGATCTCTCAACTTTGTTGGAGTGAGAGGCAGGGGGAGGAGCTTGGCGTGAGAGGCAGTGGGAGGGGCTTGGCGTGAGAGGCAGAGGTAGGGGCTTGGCGTGAGAGACAGAGGGGGACTTGGCATGAGAGGCGGGGGGAGGGAATTTGCGTGAGAGGCGGGGGAGGTGCTTGGCGTGAGAGGCAGTGGGAGGGGCTTGGCGTGAGAGGCAGTGGGAGGGGCTTTGCGTGAGAGGCAGGGGAGGGGCTTTGTGTGAGAGGCAGTGGGAGGGGCTTGGAGTGAGAGGCAGTGGGAGGGTCTTGGCGTGAGAGGCAGGGGGAGGGGCTTTGTGTGAGAGGCGGGGGTGGTGCTTGGCGTGAGAGGAAGGGGCTTGGTGTGACAGGCAGTGGGAGGGGCTTGGCATGAGAGGCAGTAGGAGGGGCTTGGTGTGACAGACAGTGGGAGGGGCTTGGCGTGAGAGACAGAGGGGGACTTGGCGTGAGAGGCGGGGGGAGGGAATTTGCGTGAGAGGCGGGGGAGGTGCTTGGTGTGAGAGGCAGTGGGAGGGGCTTGGCGTGAGAGGCAGTGGGAGGGGCTTTGCGTGAGAGGCAGGGGGAGGGGCTTTGTGTGAGAGGCAGTGGGAGGGGCTTGGAGTGAGAGGCAGTGGGAGGGGCTTGGCGTGAGAGGCAGGGGGAGGGGCTTTGTGTGAGAGGCAGTGGGAGGGGCTTGGAGTGAGAGGCAGTGGGAGGGGCTTGGTGTGAGAGGCAGTGGGAGGGGCTTGGTGTGAGAGACAGTGGGAGGGGCTTGGTGTGATTAAACAGAGAGGAAGAGGTGAAGAGAGAGGTTTCACTCTCTCTAAAATCTGTCCAAATTAAAGCCAATGTGTTTCTTTGGGTTTACCTCAGCTTGTCGCCTGCCTTCCCACCTTTGGGACCACGACTCCCATTGTTAGGGTGGAGACGTGCATCTCGTCACTACATACACATATCTGGTGTAAATGGGAAGGGGCACACTGAGGAGCGAAGGAGACGAGACCAAAAACACAACACACACTGAGACACAAACACATCCACTAGCATCTACACTACATTATCTCTGTCCTCCAGATTCTACCATCTACACTACATTATCTCTGTCTGTCCTCCAGATTCTACCATCTACACTACATTATGTCTGTCTGTCCTTCAGATTCTACTATCTACACTACATTATCTCTGTCCTCCAGATTCTACCATCTACACTACATTATCTCTGTCTGTCCTTCAGATTCTACCATCTACATTACATTATGTCTGTCTGTCTGTCCTCCAGATTCTACCATCTACACTACATTATCTCTGTCCTCTAGATTCTACCATCTACACTACATTATGTCTGCCTGTCCTCCAGATTCTACCATCTACACTACATTATCTCTGTCTGTCCTTCAGATTCTACCATCTACACTACATTATCTCTGTCTGTCTGTCTGTCTGTCTGTCTGTCTGTCTGTCTGTCTGTCTGTCTGTCTGTCTGTCTGTCTGTCTGTCTGTCTGTCTGTCTGTCTGTCTGTCTGTCTGTCCTCCAGATTCTACCATCTACACTACATTATGTCTGTCTGTCCTCCAGATTCTACCATCTACACTACATTATGTCTGTCTGTCCTCCAGATTCTACCATCTACACTACATTATGTCTGTCTGTCCTCCAGATTCTACCATCTACACTACATTATCTCTGTCTGTCTGTCTGTCCTCTAGATTCTACCATCTACACTACATTATGTCTGTCTGTCTGTCCTCCAGATTCTACCATCTACACTACATTATCTCTGTCTGTCTGTCTGTCCTCTAGATTCTACCATCTACATTACATTATGTCTGTCTGTCTGTCCTCCAGATTCTACCATCTACATTACATTATGTCTGTCTGTCCTCCAGATTCTACCATCTACACTACATTATGTCTGTCTGTCTGTCCTCCAGATTCTACCATCTACATTACATTATGTCTGTCTGTCTGTCCTCCAGATTCTACCATCTACATTACATTATGTCTGTCTGTCTGTCCTCCAGATTCTACCATCTACACTACATTATGTATGTCTGTCTGTCCTCCAGATTCTACCATCTACATTACATTATGTCTGTCTGTCTGTCCTCCAGATTCTACCATCTACACTACATTATGTATGTCTGTCTGTCTGTCTGTCTGTCTGTCTGTCTGTCTGTCTGTCCTCCAGATTCTACCATCTACATTACATTATGTCTGTCTGTCCTCCAGATTCTACCATCTACATTACATTATGTCTGTCTGTCTGTCCTCCAGATTCTACCATCTACACTGCATTGTTTGCTGTTTGGGGTTTTAGGCTGGGTTTCTGTACAGCACTTTGAGATATCAGCTGATGTACGAAGGGCTATATAAATAAATTTGATTATGTCTGTCTGTCTGTCCTCCAGATTCTACCATCTACATTACATTATGTCTGTCTGTCCTCCAGATTCTACCATCTACACTACATTATGTATGTCTGTCCTCCAGATTCTACCATCTACACTACATTATGTATGTCTGTCCTCCAGATTCTACCATCTACACTACATTATGTCTGTCTGTCTGTCCTCCAGATTCTACCATCTACATTACATTATGTCTGTCTGTCTGTCCTCCAGATTCTACCATCTATATTACATTATGTCTGTCTGTCCTCTAGATTCTACCATCTACACTACATTATGTCTGTCTGTCCTCCAGATTCTACCATCTATATTACATTATGTCTGTCTATCTGTCCTCCAGATTCTACCATCTACACTACATTATGTCTGTCTGTCTGTCCTCCAGATTCTACCATCTACACTACATTATCTCTGTCCTCCAGATTCTACCATCTACATTACATTATCTCTGTCTGTCTGTCCTCCAGATTCTACCATCTACATTACATTATGTCTGTCTGTCTGTCCTCCAGATTCTACCATCTACACTACATTATCTCTGTCTGTCCTCCAGATTCTACCATCTACACTACATTATGTCTGTCTGTCCTCCAGATTCTACCATCTACACTACATTATGTCTGTCTGTCCTCCAGATTCTACCATCTACACTACATTATGTCTGTCTGTCCTCCAGATTCTACCATCTACACTACATTATCTCTGTCTGTCCTCCAGATTCTACCATCTACACTACATTATCTCTGTCTGTCCTCCAGATTCTACCATCTACACTACATTATGTCTGTCTGTTTGTCCTCCAGATTCTACCATCTACACTACATTATGTCTGTCTGTCTGTCCTCCAGATTCTACCATCTACACTACATTATCTCTGTCTGTCCTCCAGATTCTACCATCTATATTACATTATGTCTGTCTGTCCTCCAGATTCTACCATCTACACTACATTATCTCTGTCTGTCCTCCAGATTCTACCATCTACACTACATTATGTCTGTCTGTCTGTCCTCCAGATTCTACCATCTACATTACATTATGTCTGTCTGTCCTCCAGATTCTACCATCTACACTACATTATGTATGTCTGTCTGTCCTCCAGATTCTACCATCTACACTACATTATGTCTGTCTGTCTGTCCTCCAGATTCTACCATCTACACTACATTATGTATGTCTGTCTGTCCTCCAGATTCTACCATCTACACTACATTATGTATGTCTGTCTGTCCTCCAGATTCTACCATCTACACTACATTATCTCTGTCTGTCCTCCAGATTCTACCATCTACACTACATTATCTCTGTCTGTCCTCCAGATTCTACCATCTACATTATGTCTGTCTGTCCTCCAGATTCTACCATCTACACTACATTATGTCTGTCTGTCCTCCAGATTCTACCATCTACACTACATTATCTCTGTCCTCCAGATTCTACCATCTACATTATGTCTGTCTGTCTGTCCTCCAGATTCTACCATCTACACTACATTATGTCTGTCTGTCCTCCAGATTCTACCATCTACACTACATTATGTCTGTCTGTCTGTCCTCCAGATTCTACCATCTACATTACATTATGTCTGTCTGTCCTCCAGATTCTACCATCTACACTACATTATGTATGTCTGTCTGTCCTCCAGATTCTACCATCTACACTACATTATGTCTGTCTGTCTGTCCTCCAGATTCTACCATCTACACTACATTATGTATGTCTGTCTGTCCTCCAGATTCTACCATCTACACTACATTATGTATGTCTGTCTGTCCTCCAGATTCTACCATCTACACTACATTATCTCTGTCTGTCCTCCAGATTCTACCATCTACACTACATTATCTCTGTCTGTCCTCCAGATTCTACCATCTACATTATGTCTGTCTGTCCTCCAGATTCTACCATCTACACTACATTATGTCTGTCTGTCCTCCAGATTCTACCATCTACACTACATTATCTCTGTCCTCCAGATTCTACCATCTACATTATGTCTGTCTGTCTGTCCTCCAGATTCTACCATCTACACTACATTATGTCTGTCTGTCCTCCAGATTCTACCATCTACACTACATTATGTCTGTCTGTCCTCCAGATTCTACCATCTACCATCTGTGGTCCTTCTGTAGCTCAGTTGGTAGAGCATGGCGCTTGTAACGCCAGGGTAGTGGGTTCAATCCCCGGGACCACCCATACGTAGAATGTATGCACACATGACTGTAAGTCGCTTTGGATAAAAGCGTCTGCTAAATGGCATATATTATTATTATTATTATTATTATTATTATATATATTATCTACACTACATTATGTCTGTCTGTCCTCCAGATTCTACCATCTACACTACATTATCTCTGTCCTCCAGATTCTACCATCTACACTACATTATGTATGTCTGTCCTCCAGATTCTACCATCTACACTACATTATGTATGTCTGTCCTCCAGATTCTACCATCTACACTACATTATCTCTGTCTGTCCTTCAGATTCTACCATCTATATTACATTATGTCTGTCTGTCCTCCAGATTCTACCATCTACACTACATTATGTATGTCTGTCTGTCCTCCAGATTCTACCATCTACACTACATTATGTCTGTCTGTCCTCCAGATTCTACCATCTACACTACATTATGTCTGTCTGTCCTCCAGATTCTACCATCTACATTACATTATCTGTCTGTCTGTCTGTCTGTCTGTCTGTCTGTCTGTCTGTCTGTCTGTCTGTCTGTCTGTCTGTCTGTCTGTCTGTCTGTCTGTCTGTCTGTCTGTCTGTCTGTCTGTCTGTCTGTCTGTCTGTCTGTCTGTCCTCCAGATTCTACCATCTATATTACATTATGTCTGTTTGTCCTCCAGATTCTACCATCTATATTACATTATGTCTGTCTGTCCTCCAGATTCTACCATCTACATTACATTATGTCTGTCTGTCCTCCAGATTCTACCATCTACACTACATTATGTCTGTCTGTCCTCCAGATTCTACCATCTACACTACATTATGTATGTCTGTCTGTCCTCCAGATTCTACCATCTATATTACATTATGTCTGTCTGTCCTCCAGATTCTACCATCTACACTACATTATGTATGTCTGTCTGTCCTCCAGATTCTACCATCTACACTACATTATGTCTGTCTGTCCTCCAGATTCTACCATCTACACTACATTATGTCTGTCTGTCCTCCAGATTCTACCATCTACACTACATTATGTCTGTCTGTCCTCCAGATTCTACCATCTACACTACATTATGTATGTCTGTCCTCCAGATTCTACCATCTACATTATGTCTGTCTGTCCTCCAGATTCTACCATCTACACTACATTATCTCTGTCCTCCAGATTCTACCATCTACACTACATTATGTATGTCTGTCCTCCAGATTCTACCATCTACATTACATTATGTCTGTCTATCTGTCCTCCAGATTCTACCATCTACACTACATTATGTCTGTCTGTCCTCCAGATTCTACCATCTACACTACATTATGTCTGTCTGTCCTCCAGATTCTACCATCTACACTACATTATGTCTGTCTGTCCTCCAGATTCTACCATCTACACTACATTATGTATGTCTGTCCTCCAGATTCTACCATCTACATTATGTCTGTCTGTCCTCCAGATTCTACCATCTACACTACATTATCTCTGTCCTCCAGATTCTACCATCTACACTACATTATGTATGTCTGTCCTCCAGATTCTACCATCTACATTACATTATGTCTGTCTGTCTGTCCTCCAGATTCTACCATCTACACTACATTATGTCTGTCTATCTGTCCTCCAGATTCTACCATCTACATTACATTATGTCTCTCTGTCTGTCCTCCAGATTCTACCATCTACACTACATTATGTATGTCTGTCTGTCCTCCAGATTCTACCATCTACACTACATTATGTCTGTCTATCTGTCCTCCAGATTCTACCATCTACACTACATTATGTCTGTCTGTCCTCCAGATTCTACCATCTACACTACATTATGTATGTCTGTCTGTCCTCCAGATTCTACCATCTACATTACATTATGTCTGTCTGTCTGTCCTCCAGATTCTACCATCTACACTACATTATGTCTGTCTGTCCTCCAGATTCTACCATCTACACTACATTATGTATGTCTGTCTGTCCTCCAGATTCTACCATCTACATTACATTATGTCTGTCTGTCTGTCCTCCAGATTCTACCATCTACACTACATTATGTCTGTCTGTCCTCCAGATTCTACCATCTACAATACATTATGTATGTCTGTCTGTCCTCCAGATTCTACCATCTACATTACATTATGTCTGTCTGTCTGTCCTCCAGATTCTACCATCTACATTACATTATGTCTGTCTGTCTGTCCTCCAGATTCTACCATCTACACTACATTATGTCTGTCTGTCCTCCAGATTCTACCATCTACACTACATTATGTATGTCTGTCTGTCCTCCAGATTCTACCATCTACATTACATTATGTCTGTCTGTCTGTCCTCCAGATTCTACCATCTACACTACATTATGTCTGTCTGTCCTCCAGATTCTACCATCTACACTACATTATGTCTGTCTGTCCTCCAGATTCTACCATCTACACTACATTATGTCTGTCTATCTGTCCTCCAGATTCTACCATCTACATTACATTATGTCTCTCTGTCTGTCCTCCAGATTCTACCATCTACACTACATTATGTCTGTCTGTCTGTCCTCCAGATTCTACCATCTACACTACATTATGTCTGTCTGTCCTCCAGATTCTACCATCTACACTACATTATGTCTGTCTATCTGTCCTCCAGATTCTACCATCTACATTACATTATGTCTGTCTGTCTGTCCTCCAGATTCTTAGAGTTCCTAGAGTCAGTAATAAAACCTGACTGAGGCCTCAGAGACACATTCATCTCTGTGTGTGTGTGTGTGTGTGTGTGTGATGTATGTAATTTGTTTTCCCTGAACCAGGAGGCTGTGTCACGCTCTGCTCTGCTCTGTCTGCCTTATTCACTACAGATGTTACTGAGCAGATACTTTCAGACAGAGAGAGACAGAGAGAGGAGAGACAAAGAGAGGAGAGACAGAGAGAAACAGAGAGAGAGAGAAACAGAGAGAGAAACAGAGAGAGACAGAGAGAGGAGAGACAGAGAGAGGAGAGACAGAGAGAGACAGAGCGACACACAGAGAGAGACAGAGAGAGAGAGAGACAGAGAGAGAGAGACAGACAGAGCGACACAGAGAGAGACAGAGCGACACACAGAGAGAGACAGAGAGAGAGACAGAGCGACACAGAGAGAGACAGAGAGAGACAGACAGAGCGACACAGAGAGAGCCAGAGCGACAGAGACAGAGAGAGACAGAGCGACACAGACAGACACAGAGAGACAGAGACAGAGAGAGAAGGGGATGCATGTCTCCTGATAGAAACCTCCCCCAGAAAGATTTGGCATTTGTAATTCTCCCCCCTGCAACTCAACACCACTAAACACACCTCAACACCACTAAACACTCCTCAACACCACTAAACACACCTCAACACCACTAAACACTCCTCAACACCACTAAACACTCCTCAACACCACTAAACACTCCTCAACACCACTAAACACTCCTCAACACCACTAAACACACCTCAACACCACTAAACAATCAACACCACTAAACACTCAACACCACTAAACACACCTCACCACCTCTAAACACACCTCAACACCACTAAACACACCTCAACACCACTAAACACACCTCAACACCACTAAACACTCCTCAACACCACTAACCAATCCTCAACACACCTCAACACCACTAAACACACCTCAACACCACTAAACACTCCTCACCACCTCTAAACACTCCTCAACACCACTAAACACTCCTCAACACACCTCAACACCACTAAACACTCCTCAACACACCTCAACACCACTAAACACACCTCAACACCACTAAACACTCCTCAACACCACTAAACACTCCTCAACACCACTAAACACCACTAAACAATCCTCAACACCACTAAACACACCTCAACACCACTAAACACACCTCAACACCACTAAACACACCTCAACACCACTAAACACTCCTCAACACCACTAACCAATCCTCAACACACCTCAACACCACTAAACACACCTCAACACCACTAAACACACCTCAACACCACTAAACACACCTCAACACCACTAAACACTCCTCAACACCACTAAACACTCCTCAACACCACTAAACACCTCTAAACACTCCTCAACACCACTAAACACACCTCAACACTCCTCAACACCACTAAACACACCTCAACACCACTAAACACCTCTAAACACTCCTCAACACCACTAAACACACCTCAACACCACTAAACACTCCTCAACACCACTAAACACTCCTCAACACCACTAAACACACCTCAACACCACTAAACACTCCTCAACACCTCTAAACACACCTCAACACCACTAAACACTCCTCAACACCACTAAACACCACTAAACACTCCTCAACACCACTAAACACACCTCAACACCACTAAACACACCTCAACACCTCTAAACACTCCTCAACACCACTAAACACACCTCAACACCACTAAACACACCTCAACACCTCTAAACACTCCTCAACACCACTAACCAATCCTCAACACACCTCAACACCTCTAAATACACCTCAACACCACTAAACACACCTCAACACCACTAAACACACCTCAACACTCCTCAACACCATTAAACACTCCTCAACACCACTAAACACCTCTAAACACTCC
>NW_025745931.1:180000-192500 GCF_021184085.1 Oncorhynchus gorbuscha | reverse complement strand
GCCGAGGAGAGGGGGCCGAGGAGAGAGGGCCGAGGAGAGGGGGCTGAGGAGAGGGGGCTGAGGAGAGAGGGCCGAGGAGAGGGGGCCGAGGAGAGAGGGCCGAGGAGAGGGGGCTGAGGAGAGGGGGCCGAGGAGAGAGGGCCGAGGAGAGGGGGCCGAGGAGAGAGGGCCGAGGAGAGGGGGCCGAGGAGAGAGGGCCGAGGAGAGGGGGCTGAGGAGAGGGGGCTGAGGAGAGGGCCGAGGAGAGGGGGCCGAGGAGAGGGGGCCGAGGAGTGAGGGCCGAGGAGAGGGGGCCGAGGAGAGGGGGCCGAGGAGAGGGGGCCGAGGAGAGAGGGCCGAGGGCCACACACACACACACTGAGAGAGACACACACACTGAGAGAGAGACACACACTGAGAGAGACACACACTGAGAGAGAGACACACACTGAGAGAGACACACACTGAGAGAGACACACACACACACTGAGAGAGACACACACTGAGAGAGACACACACACGCACACACACACACACTGAGAGTTACACACACACACGGAGAGAGACACACACACACACACACTGAGAGAGAGAGACACACACACACACACACCCTACTTGGCAATGACCTCATACCTCTAAGCATAGGGAATGGTTTGACTGTGACACCTCGTTGACTATTTCAGTCAATGGTGTCACAGTGAAACCATTCCCCATGTCTCTCAGTCAGAGGTGTCACAGTCAAACCATTCCCCATGTCTCTCAGTCAGAGGTGTTACAGTCAAACCATTCCCCATGTCTCTCAGTCAGAGGTGTTACAGTCAAACCATTCCCCATGTCTCTCAGTCAGAGGTGTTACAGTCAAACCATTCCCCATGTCTCTCAGTCAGAGGTGTCACAGTCAAACCATTCCCCATGTCTCTCAGTCAGAGGTGTCACAGTCAAACCATTCCCCATGTCTCTCAGTCAGAGGTGTCACAGTCAAACCATTCCCCATGTCTCTCAGTCAGAGGTGTCACAGTCAAACCCTTCCCCATGTCTCTCAGTCAGAGGTGTCACAGTCAAACCCTTCCCCAAGTTTCTCAGAGGTGTCACAGTCAGACCCTTCCCCAAGTTTCTCAGAGGTGTCACAGTCAAACCCTTCCCCAAGTTTCTCAGTCAGAGGTGTCACAGTCAGACCCTTCCCCAAGTTTCTCAGAAGTGTCACAGTCAAACCCTTCCATGTCTCTCAGTCAGTGTTGTCACAGTCAAACCCTTCCATGTTTCTCAGTCAGAGGTGTCACAGTCAAACCCTTCCATGTTTCTCAGTCAGAGGTGTCACAGTCAAACCCTTCCCCAAGTTTCTCAGAAGTGTCACAGTCAAACCCTTCCCCAAGTTTCTCAGAAGTGTCACAGTCAAACCCTTCCATGTTTCTCAGTCAGAGGTGTCACAGTCAAACCCTTCCATGTTTCTCAGTCAGAGGTGTCACAGTCAAACCCTTCCCCAAGTTTCTCAGAAGTGTCACAGTCAAACCCTTCCAAGTTTCTCAGAAGTGTCTCAGTCAAACCCTTCCAAGTTTCTCAGTGTTGTCACAGTCAAACCCTTCCATGTTTCTCAGTCAGAGGTGTCACAGTCAAACCCTTCCATGTTTCTCAGTCAGAGGTGTCACAGTCAAACCCTTCCCCAAGTTTCTCAGAAGTGTCACAGTCAAACCCTTCCAAGTTTCTCAGAAGTGTCTCAGTCAAACCCTTCCAAGTTTCTCAGAAGTGTCACAGTCAAACCCTTCCAAGTTTCTCAGAAGTGTCACAGTCAAACCCTTCCAAGTTTCTCAGAGGTGTCACAGTCAAACCCTTCCAAGTTTCTCAGAAGTGTCACAGTCAAACCCTTCCAAGTTTCTCAGTGTTGTCACAGTCAAACCCTTCCGCAAGTTTCTCAGAGGTGTCACAGTCAAACCCTTCCAAGTTTCTCAGTGTTGTCACAGTCAAACCCTTCCGCAAGTTTCTCAGAGGTGTCACAGTCAAACCCTTCCAAGTTTCTCAGTGTTGTCACAGTCAAACCCTTCCGCAAGTTTCTCAGAGGTGTCACAGTCAGACCCTTCCCCAAGTTTCTCAGTCAGAGGTGTCACAGTCAAACCCTTCCAAGTTTCTCAGTCAGAGGTGTCACAGTCAAACCCTTCCCCATGTCTCTCAGTCAGAGGTGTCACAGTCAAACCCTTCCCCAAGTTTCTCAGTCAGAGGTGTCACAGTCAAACCCTTCACCAAGTTTCTAAGTCAGAGGTGTCACAGTCAAACCCTTCACCAAGTTTCTCAGTCAGAGGTGTCACAGCCAAACCCTTCCCCGAGTTTCTCAGTCAGAGGTGTCACAGTCAAACCCTTCCCCATAACTCTCATTTAAAGGGCTATCAGCGCCAGATAGCACCATCATGATAAACCCAGTAGACATCATTACCCCTATAGATCAGATAGACATCATTACCATTATAGACATCAGTACTCCTATAGATCAGATAGACATCAGTACCCCTATAGACATCAGTACCCCTATAGACATCATTACCCCTATAGACATCATTACCCCTATAGACATCATTACCCCTATAGACATCATTACCATTATAGACATCAGTACTCCTATAGATCAGATAGACATCATTACCCCTATAGATATCATTACCCCTATAGACATCATTACCCCTATAGACATCATTACCCCTATAGACATCATTACCCCTATAGACATCATTACCATTATAGACATCAGTACTCCTATAGATCAGATAGACATCATTACCCCTATAGACATCATTACCATTATAGACATCAGTACCCCTATAGACATCAGTACTCCTATAGATCAGATAGACATCATTACCCCTATATATATCATTACCCCTATAGACATCATTACCATTATAGACATCAGTACCCCTATAGACATCAGTACCCCTATAGACATCATTACCATTATAGACATCAGTACCCCTATAGACATCATTACCCCTATAGACATCATTACCATTATAGACATCAGTACCCCTATAGATCAGACAGAGACATCATTACCCCTATAGACATCATTACCATTATAGACATCAGTACCCCTATAGACATCAGTACCCCTATAGACATCATTACCATTATAGACATCAGTACCCCTATAGACATCATTACCCCTATAGACATCATTACCATTATAGACATCAGTACCCCTATAGATCAGACAGAGACATCATTACCCCTATAGACATCATTACCATTATAGACATCAGTACTCCTATAGATCAGATAGACATCATTACCCCTATAGACATCATTACCATTATAGACATCAGTACCCCTATAGACATCAGTACTCCTATAGATCAGATAGACATCATTACCCCTATATATATCATTACCCCTATAGACATCATTACCATTATAGACATCAGTACCCCTATAGACATCAGTACCCCTATAGACATCATTACCATTATAGACATCAGTACCCCTATAGACATCATTACCCCTATAGACATCATTACCATTATAGACATCAGTACCCCTATAGATCAGACAGAGACATCATTACCCCTATAGACATAATTACCCCTATAGACATCATTACCCCTATAGACCAGATAGAGACATCATTACCACTATACACCAGATAGAGACATCATTACCCCTATAGATCAGATAGACATCATTACCCCTATAGATCAGATAGACATCATTACCCCTATAGACCAGATAGAGACATCATTACCCCTATAGACCAGATAGAGACATCAATACCCCTATAGACATCATTACCCCTATAGACCAGACAGAGACATCAATACCCCTATAGACATCATTACCCCTATAGATCAGATAGACATCATTACCCCTATAGATCAGATAGAGACATCATTACCCCTATAGGCATCATTACCCCTATAGACATCATTACCCCTATAGACATCATTACCCCTATAGATCAGATAGAGACATCATTACCCCTATAGATCAGATAGACATCATTACCCCTATAGATCAGATAGACATCATTACCCCTATAGATCAGATAGACATCATTACCCCTATAGATCAGATAGAGACATCATTACCCCTATAGACATCATTACCCCTATAGACATCATTACCCCTATAGACATCATTACCCCTATAGACATCATTACCCCTATAGATCAGATAGAGACATCATTACCCCTATAGATCAGATAGACATCATTACCCCTATAGATCAGATAGACATCATTACCCCTATAGATCAGATAGAGACATCATTACCCCTATAGATCAGATAGAGACATCATTACCCCTATAGATCAGATAGACATCATTACCCCTATAGACCAGATAGAGACATCATTACCCCTATAGATCAGATAGAGACATCATTATCCCTATAGATCAGATAGAGACATCATTACCCCTATAGATCAGATAGACATCATTACCCCTATAGACCAGATAGAGACATCATTACCCCTATAGATCAGATAGACATCATTACCCCTATAGACCAGATAGAGACATCATTAACCCTATAGATCAGATAGAGACATCATTACCCCTATAGACATCATTACCCCTAAATCCATCATTACCCCTATAGACATCAATACCCCTATAGACCAGATAGAGACATCATTACCCCTATAGCCATCATTACCCCTATAGACATCATTAATCCTATAGACATCATTACCTCTATAGATCAGACAGAGACATCATTACCTCTATAGACCACATAGAGACATCATTACCCCTATAGACATCATTACCCCTATATATCAGATAGAGACATCATTACCCCTATAGACATCATTACCCCTATAGACATCATTACCCCTATAGACGTCATTACCCCTATAGACATCATTACCCCTATAGATCAGATAGAGACATCATTACCCCTATAGACATCATTACCCCTATAGACATCATTACCCCTATAGACGTCATTACCCCTATAGACATCATTACCCCTATAGATCAGACAGATACATCATTACCTCTATAGATCAGACAGAGACATCATTACCTCTATAGACCACATAGAGACATCATTACCCCTATAGACATCATTACCCCTATAGATCAGATAGAGACATCATTACCCCTATAGACATCATTACCCCTATAGATCAGATAGAGACATCATTACCCCTATAGATCAGACAGAGTCATCATTACCCCTATAGACATCATTACCCCTATAGACATCATTACCCCTATAGACATCATTACCCCTATAGACCAGATAGAGACATCATTACCCCTATAGATCAGACAGAGTCATCATTACCCCTATAGACATCATGACCCCTATAGACATCATTACCCCTATAGACATCATTCCCCCTATATACATCATTACCCCTATAGACATCATTACCTCTATAGACATCATTACCTCTATAGACATCATTACCTCTATAGACATCATTACCTCTATAGACATCATTACCTCTATAGACATCATTACCCCTATAGACATCATTACCTCTATAGACATCATTACCCCTATAGACATCATTACCTCTATAGACATCATTACCTCTATAGACATCATTACCCCTATAGACATCATTACCTCTATAGACATCATTACCTCTATAGATCAGACACAGACATCATGATAATCTGATCAATCTGTTTCTTCCTGTTGAAGGGAGCTGGTGTTGATGGTACAGAGGAACAGTCGGTCCTTTTCATTCGGGTATAATTAATAATACAGACCAGATCTGATCTCAGAGGATAAACACGGGAAAGAGTTAAAAACACCTGTTACCCAAGTGTCCATTATGGTGAAGACACTGAGCCCACAGAGAGTCCAGCTGACCAGGGAGACAGGATTTACGGAGAGACACTGAGCCCACAGAGAGTCCAGCTGACCAGGGAGACAGAATGTTACGGAGAGACACTGAGCCCACAGAGAGACACTGAGCCCACAGAGAGACACTGAGCCCACAGAGAGACACTGAGCCCACAGAGAGACACTGAGCCCACAGAGAGTCCAGCTGACCAGGGAGACAGAATGTTATGGAGAGACACTGAGCCCACAGAGAGACACTGAGCCCACAGAGAGACACTGAGCCCACAGAGAGACACTGAGCCCACAGAGAGACACTGAGCCCACAGAGAGTCCAGCTGACCAGGGAGACAGGATGTCACGGAGAGACACTGAGCCCACAGAGAGACACTGAGCCCACAGAGAGTCCAGCTGACCAGGGAGACAGAATGTTACGGAGAGACACTGAGCCCACAGAGAGACACTGAGCCCACAGAGAGTCACTGAGCCCACAGAGAGACACTGAGCCCACAGAGAGACACTGAGCCCACAGAGAGTCCAGCTGACCATGGAGACAGAATGTTACGGAGAGACACTGAGCCCACAGAGAGACACTGAGCCCACAGAGAGACACTGAGCCCACAGAGAGACACTGAGCCCACAGAGAGACACTGAGCCCACAGAGAGTCCAGCTGACCAGGGAGACAGAATGTTATGGAGAGACACTGAGACCACAGAGAGTCCAGCTGACCAGGGAGACAGAATGTTATGGAGAGACACTGAGCCCACAGAGAGACACTGAGCCCACAGAGAGACACTGAGCCCACAGAGAGACACTGAGCCCACAGAGAGACACTGAGCCCACAGAGAGTCCAGCTGACCAGGGAGACAGAATGTTATGGAGAGACACTGAGCCCACAGAGAGTCCAGCTGACCAGGGAGACAGAATGTTATGGAGAGACACTGAGCCCACAGAGAGACACTGAGCCCACAGAGAGACACTGAGCCCACAGAGAGACACTGAGCCCACAGAGAGACACTGAGCCCACAGAGAGACACTGAGCCCACAGAGAGTCCAGCTGACCAGGGAGACAGGATGTCACGGAGAGACACTGAGCCCACAGAGAGACACTGAGCCCACAGAGAGTCCAGCTGACCAGGGAGACAGGAACGCCAAGGTTACGGAAACCTCTTCAGCAGGACAACAGCTCAGCAGGCTCTGTGTGTGTGTGTGTGTGTGTGTGTGTGTGTGTGTGTGTGTGTGTGTGTGTGTGTGTGTGTGTGTGTGTGTGTGTGTGTGTGTGTGTGTGTGTGTGTGTGTGTGTGTGTGTGTGTGTGTGTGTGTGTGTGTGTGGAGAGGAGAATGAAGAGCCTTCCCTCCATAAGGACAGCAGGTCGGCGGGTCGTAACCATAACAACCCCCTAGCCATAACATCCCTCTCTCTCTGTTGTGCCATAACATCTGATTCACACGTTGGAATGACATATGGTGCTGTACATTACCCTGTACACACACACGCACGCACGCACGCACGCACGCACGCACGCACGCACGCACGCACGCACGCACGCACACACACACACACACACACACACACACACACACACACACACACACACACACACACACACACACACACACACACACACACACACACACACACTGTGACAGACAGACAGACAGACAGACAGACAGACAGACAGACAGACAGACAGACAGACAGACAGACAGACAGACAGACAGACAGACAGACAGACAGACAGACAGACAGACAGACAGACAGACAGACAGACAGACAGACAGACAGACAGACAGACAGACAGACAGACTGTCTGTGAGTGTGTGAGTGTACTTACTGTGTAGGGTGTGTGTGTGAGTGTCCTTACTGTGTATGGTGTGTGTGTGAGTGTCCTTACTGTGTAGGGTGTGTGTGTGTGTGTGTGTACTTACTGTGTAGGGTGTGTGTGTGTGTACTTACTGTGTAGGGTGTGTGTGTGAGTGTCCTTACTGTGTAGGGTGTGTGTGTGAGTGTACTTACTGTGTAGGGTGTGTGTGTGTGTGTGTGTGTGTGTGTGTGTGTGTGTGTGTGTGTGTGTGTGTGTGTGTGTGTGTGTGTGTGTGTGTGTGTGTGTGTGTGTGTGTGTGTGTGTGTGTGTGTGTGTGTGCCAGTGTGCCAGTGTGTACCAGTGTGTACCAGTGTGTAGTGTGTACCAGTGAGAGGTGTACAGGAGACCCCTGTGCAGTGTGTGTACCAGTGAGAGGGGTACAGGAGACCCCTGTGTAGTGTGTGTACCAGTGAGAGGGGTACAGGAGACCCCTGTGTAGTGTGTGTACCAGTGAGAGGGGTACAGGAGACACCTGCATCTTCAGAGTGGAGACAGTTGTGTTCTCCCCAGGCAGCTTTAGGACACTGTTCCAGGGTCAGCTCGTTCCCCGTGCAGCTCACCTCATCCAGCCACACCCTGCCTGACCCCGCACCGAAATACGCCTGACCCCACGCTCGTGCTACACCCCTGGAGAGAGAGAAGGGAGAGAGAGAGAGAGAGAGAGAGAGAGAGAGAGAGAGAGAGAGAGAGACAGAGAGAGAGAGAGAGAGAGAGAGAGACACAGAGAGAGAGAGAGAGAGAGAGAGAGAGAGAGAGAGAGAGAGAGAGAGAGAGAGAGAGAGAGAGAGAGAGAGAGAGAGAGAGAGAGAGAGAGAGAGAGAGAGGGAGAGAGAGAGAGACACAGAGAGAGAGAGAGAGAGAGAGAGAGAGAGAGAGAGAGAGAGAGAGAGAGAGAGGAGAGAGAGAGACAGAGAGAGAGAGGGGAGAGAGAAGGGGGAGAGAGAGAGAGAGAGACAGAGAGGGGAGAGAGAAGGGGGAGAGAGAGAGAGAGAGAGAGAGAGAGAGAGAGAGAGAGAGAGAAGGGGGAGAGAGAGAAGGGGGAGAGAGAAAACGACTTACATAGTGAACACACAATGAGTGGCCCCAGCGGGTATTGAACCCACAATCCTGTAGTGAACCCACCATCCTGGCCCCAGCGGGTATTGAACCCACCATCCTGTAGTGAACCCTCCATCCTGGCCCCAGTGGGTATTGAACCCACCATCCTGTAGTGAATCCACCATCCTGTAGTGAACCCACCATCCTGGCCCCAGTGGGTATTGAACCCACCATCCTGGCCCCAGTGGGTAGTGAACCAACCATCCTGTAGTGAACCCACCATCCTGGCCCCAGTGGGTATTGAACCCACCATCCTGTAGTGAACCCACCATCCTGTAGTGAACCCACCATCCTGGCCCCAGTGGGTATTGAATCCACCATCCTGTAGTGAATCCACCATCCTGTAGTGAATCCACCATCCTGTAGTGAACCCACTATCCTGTAGTGAACCCACCATCCTGTAGTGAACCCACCATCCTGTAGTGAACCCACCATCCTGGCCCCAGTGGGTATTGAACCCACCATCCTGTAGTGAACCCACTATCCTGTAGTGAACCCACCATCCTGTAGTGAACCAACCATCCTGTAGTGAACCCACCATCCTGGCCCCAGCTGGTATTGAACCCACCATCCTGTAGTGAATCCACAATCCTGTTGTAAACCCACCATCCTGGCCCCAGTGGGTATTGAACCCACCATCCTGGCCCCCGCAGGTATTGAATCCACCATCCTGTAGTGAACCCACCATCCTGGCCCCCGCAGGTAGTGAATCCACAATCCTGTTGTAAACCCACCATCCTGTAGTGAACCCACCATCCCGGCCCCAGTGGGTATTGAACCCACAATCCTGGACCCAGTGGGTATTGAACCCACCACCCTGTAGTGAATCAACCATCCTGGCCCCAGCGGGTATTGAACCCACAATCCTGGCCCCAGTGGATATTGAACCCACAATCCTGTAGTGAATCCACCATCCTGTAGTGAACCCACCATCCTGGCCCCAATGGGTATTGAACCCACCATCCTGTAGTGAACCCACCATCCTGGCCCCAGCGGGTATTGAACCAACCATCCTGTAGTGAATCCACCATCCTGTAGTGAATCCACCATCCTGGCCCCAGTGGGTATTGAACCCACCATCCTGGCCCCCGCGGGTATTGAACCCACCATCCTGTAGTGAACCCACCATCCTGGCCCCCGCGGGTATTGAATCCACCATCCTGTAGTGAACCCACCATCCTGTAGTGAATCCACCATCCTGGCCCCAGCGGGTAGTGAACCCACCATCCTGTAGTGAACCCTCCATCCTGGCCCCAGCGGGTAGTGAACCCACCATCCTGTAGTGAACCCACCATCCTGGCCCCCGCGGGTATTGAACCCACCATCCTGTAGTGAATCCACCATCCTGGCCCCCGCGGGTAGTGAACCCACCATCCAGGCCCCAGTGGGTATAGAACTCACCATCCTGGCCCCAGCAGGTATTGAACCCACGATCCTGGCCCCAGTGGGTATTGAACCCACCATCCTGGCCCCAGTGGATATTGAACCCACAATCCTGGCCCCAGTGGGTATTGAACCCACCATCCTGGCCCCAGTGTGTAGTGAATCCACCATCCTGGCCCCAGTGGGTATTTAACCCACCATCCTGTAGTGAACCCACCATCCTGTAGTGAATCCACCATCCTGTAGTGAATCCACCATCCTGGCCCCAGTGGGTATTGAACCCACCATCCTGGCTCCAGCGGGTATTGAACCCACCATCCTGTAGTGAATCCACCATCCTGTAGTGAATCCACCATTCTGTAGTGAACCCACCATCCTGGCCCCAGCGGGTATAGAACCCACCATCTTGTAGTGAATCCACCATCCTGTAGTGAACCCACCATCCTGGCCCCAGCGGGTATAGAACCCACCATCCTGTAGTGAACCCACCATCCTGTAGTGAATCCACCATCCTGGCCCCCGCGGGTATAGAACCCACCATCCTGGCCCCAGTGTGTAGTGAATCCACCATCCTGGCCCACGCGGGTATTGCATCCACCATCCTGTAGTGAATCCACCATCCTGTAGTGAATCCACCATCCTGTAGTGAATCCACCATCCTGTAGTGAACCCACCATCCTGGCCCCAGTGGGTAGTGAATCCACCATCCTGTAGTGAACCCACCATCCTGGCCCCAGTGGGTAGTGAATCCACCATCCTGTAGTGAATCCACCATCCTGTAGTGAATCCACCATCCTGTAGTGAACCCACCATCCTGTAGTGAACCCACCATCCTGTAGTGAATCCACCATCCTGTAGTGAATCCACCATCCTGTAGTGAACCCACCATCCTGTAGTGAATCCACCATCCTGTAGTGAATCCACCATCCTGTAGTGAACCCACCATCCTGTAGTGAACCCACCATCCTGTAGTGAATCCACCATCCTGTAGTGAATCCACCATCCTGTAGTGAATCCACCATCCTGTAGTGAACCCACCATCCTGTAGTGAATCCACCATCCTGGCGTCCGCGGGTAGTGAATCCACCATCCTGTAGTGAACCCACCATCCTGGCCCCAGTGGGTAGTGAATCCACCATCCTGGCCCCAGTGGGTATTGAACCCACCATCCTGTATTGAACCCACCATCCTGGCCCCCGCGGGTATAGAACCCACCATCCTGGCCCCAGTGGGTATTGAACCCACCATCCTGGCCCCAGTGGGTATTGAAACCACCATCCTGGCCCCCGCGGGTATTGAACCCACCATCCTGGCCCCAGTGGGTATTGAACCCACCATCCTGGTGTTGAAACCGCCATATTCTACAAACTGAGCCCCACAGGAAAAAAGGTGACAGGATGTGGTTCCTGGATTCGGATCTATAGCTATGAGAGGATGTGGTTCCTGGATTAGGATCTATAGCTATGAGAGGATGTGGTTCCTGGATTAGAATCTATAGCTATGAGAGGATGTGGTTCCTGGATTAGAATCTATAGCTATGAGAGGATGTGGTTCCTGGATTAGGATCTATAGCTATGAGAGGATGTGGTTCCTGGATTAGAATCTATAGCTGAAATCCATGTCAGGTGTGTGTGTGTGTGTGTGTGTGTGTGTGTGTGTGTGTGTGTGTGTGTGTGTGTGTGTGTGTGTGTGTGTGTGTGTGTGTGTGTGTGTGTGTGTGTGTGTGTGTGTGTGTGTGTGTGCTTAAGGTGTATGTGTTCTCACCCCAGGCCCAGCTGTCGACAGACGACCTCCACGTCGCTCTCATCCCATTGGTCGTCGCAGACGGATCCCCACACTCCCCCGTGGAAAACCTCAACACGCCCCTCCCACGCTGACACCCCCCCCACCAACCTCACTGGCACCAACGCTACCACTGGACACAGACACACCGAAACACAGAGGACAGTTACTACCCCCCTAACCCTAACCCTAACACAGAGGACAGTTACTACCCCCTAACCCTAACACAGAGGACAGTTACTACCCCCTAACCCTATCCCTAACACAGAGGACAGTTACTACCCCCCTAACCCTAACCGTAACACAGAGGACAGTTACTACCCCCTAACCCTAACACAGAGGACAGTTACTACCCCCTAACCCTAACCCTAACACAGAGGACAGTTACTACCCCCTAACCCTAACCCTAACACAGAGGACAGTTATTACCCCCTAACCCTAACACAGAGGACAGTTACTACCCCCTAACCCTAACCCTAACACAGAGGACAGTTACTACCCCTAACCCTAACACAGAGGACAGTTACTACCCCCCTAACCCTATCCCTAACACAGATGACAGTTACTACCCCCTAACCCTAACACAGAGGACAGTTACTACCCCCTAACC
>NW_025745931.1:95000-175000 GCF_021184085.1 Oncorhynchus gorbuscha | reverse complement strand
TGCTACATCTCCTGTCCTGTCTAGAAACCTGCTACATCAACTGTCCTGTCTAGAGATCTGCTACATCAACTGTCCTGTCTAGAGACCTTGTGCTGCCATCCTGTTAGAAGGTAACAGATTATTTTATTACAATGGTTAAATTGGATTTTCATTGTGTTCAATGGTGTTATTTGCCCCCTAGTGGCGCTTTCTGGTACTTAGAAAGACAACGCAAACGGGAAGTTCAGAATTGGTTTTGCACTCATAGAAGCAGCTACAGACAACGCTACGGTGCAGGTCTTTCAATGTAGTTATTTCTTGTCACGCTTCAGCCTTGGAAAAATATTTGTTTGTAAGTTCGATTCAAGCATTTAGCTAATGATGATAATCTTGTTATTGATAGAGTTTCTTACATATCAATGTTGGTTGCATTTACTTACAAATTGCAATGCCTTTTGTGTATGTCGTTAGCTGTATTACTTTGCTCATGCGTCATGCAAACGAATTGTAAAATATACAATACTGTAGTTTTGTTACTGTTTCTAGTGTAATATGCTTTGTTATTCTACATAGATGGTTATACATTATTAGAGTAATGAAAGGAGCAATTACCATATGGTTAACAATTAGCTATATGGTTTGGCATCATGCCAGATGCATGGTACCTTAGCACGTGCTTTGTATTATGCAACTTCAAATGTTTAATGTACAGCTACAGTATGTCGGTGTGAATTGAACACTAAAGTATATTCTTTTCTGTATTTTGCAGTTTCACAACATAAACGTTTCAATATATTCATTCAAGAAAAGTCACGCCTTGGGAGTTTTATTGAAGACTTAGTTGTTAGCTATCTGTCTAGTTTTGCATGGGAACGCAACTCAAGGGCAGAATAGACCTGCTACATCAACTGTCCTGTCTAGAGACCTGCTACCTCATCTGTCGTGTCTAGAGACCTGCTACCACACCTGTTACACCATCTGTCGTGTCTAGAGACCTGCTACCACACCTGTTACACCATCTGTCCTGTCTAGAGACCTGCTACCACACCTGTTACACCATCTGTCCTGTCTAGAGACCTGTTACATCATATGTCCTGTCTAGACAATCCTTTCTTTTTCTAGGATAACCGCTCCACTCCTTTCTTTTTCTAGGATAACCGCTCCACTCCTTTTTCTAGGATAACCGCTCCCCTCCTTTTTCTAGGATAACCGCTCCCCTCCTTCCTTTTCTAGGATAACCGCTCCCCTCCTTCCTTTTTCTAGGATAACCGCTCCACTCCTTTCTTTTTCTAGGATAACCGCTCCACTCCTTTTTCTAGGATAACTGCTCCACTCCTTTTTCTAGGATAACAGCTCCCCTCCTTCCTTTTCCTAGGATAACTGCTCCACTCCTTTTTCTAGGATAACAGCTCCCCTCCTTCCTTTTCCTAGGATAACCGCTCCACTCCTTTTTCTAGAATAACCGCTCCACTCCTTTTTCTAGGATAACCGCTCCACTCCTTTTTCTAGGATAACAGCTCCCCTCCTTCCTTTTCCTAGGATAACCGCTCCACTCCTTTTTCTAGAATAACCGCTCCACTCCTTTTTCTAGGATAACCGCTCCCCTCCTTCCTTTTTCTAGGATAACCGCTCCCCTCCTTCCTTTTTCTAGGATAACCGCTCCACTCCTTTCTTTTTCTAGGATAACCGCTCCACTCCTTTTTCTAGGATAACTGCTCCACTCCTTTTTCTAGGATAACAGCTCCCCTCCTTCCTTTTCCTAGGATAACTGCTCCACTCCTTTTTCTAGGATAACAGCTCCCCTCCTTCCTTTTCCTAGGATAACCGCTCCACTCCTTTTTCTAGAATAACCGCTCCACTCCTTTTTCTAGGATAACCGCTCCCCTCCTTCCTTTTTCTAGGATAACCGCTCCACTCCTTTTTCTAGGATAACCGCTCCCCTCCTTCCTTTTTCTAGGATAACCGCTCCCCTCCTTCCTTTTCTAGGATAACCACTCCCCTCCACTCCTTTTTCTAGGATAACAGCTCCCCTCCTTCCTTTTTCTAGGATAACCACTCCCCTCCACTCCTTTTTCTAGGATAACAGCTCCCCTCCTTCCTTTTTCTAGGATAACCGATCCCCTCCTTTTTCTAGGATAACCGCTCCCCTCCTTCCTTTTTCTAGGATAACCACTCCACTCCTTCCTTTTTCTAGGATAACCACTCCACTCCTTTTTCTAGGATAACTGCTCCACTCCTTCCTTTTTCTAGGATAACCGCTCCCCTCCTTCCTTTTTCTAGGATAACCGCTCCACTCCTTTTTCTAGGATAACCGCTCCACTCCTTTTTCTAGAATAACCGCTCCACTCCTTTTTCTAGGATAACCGCTCCCCTCCTTCCTTTTTCTAGGATAACCGCTCCACTCCTTCCTTTTTCTAGTGTAACCGCTCCACTCCTTTTTCTAGGATAACCGCTCCCCTCCTTCCTTTTTCTAGGATAACCGCTCCCCTCCTTCCTTTTTCTAGGATAACCGCTCCACTCCTTTTTCTAGGATAACCGCTCCACTCCTTTTTCTAGGATAACCGCTCCACTCCTTTTTCTAGGATAACCGCTCCACTCCTTTTTCTAGAATAACCGCTCCACTCCTTTTTCTAGGATAACTGCTCCGCTCCTTCCTTTTTCACTACCTCTTTCTTTGTGCGTGTGTGAGACTGCATATGTGTGTGTGTGTGTGTGTGTGTGTGTGTGTGTGTGTGTGTGTGTGTGTGTGTGTGTGTGTGTGTGTGTGTGTGTGTGTGTGTGTGTGTGTGTGTGTGTGTGTGTGTGTGTGTGTGCGTGCGTGCATGTGTGTTGTGTTGTGTGACTCACCCCTGTCCCAGCTGTCTGCAGACCACTGTAGCGTCCTGCTCTCCCCAGTCATCACCACAGACAGACCCCCAGACCCCCTGTAGATACACCTCCACCCTGCCATCCAGCTTAGAGCGGCCGCCCTGCAGGCGCACTGACCCTGGACGAGACACACACACACACCGTTTAGATCATTTTCCACTGAGGGAGAGAGAAAGAGAAAGAAAGAGACAGAGAGTGACAGAGACACACAAAGAGAGGCACACAGAGCGAGGCACACAGAGTGACAGTGAGAGAGAGACACAGAGTGACAGTGAGAGAGAGACACAGAGTGACAGAGAGAGAGAGAAAGACAGAGAGAGAGAGACACAGAGTGACAGAGAGAGAGAGAAAGACAGAGAGAGAGAGACACAGAGTGACAGAGAGAGAGAGAAAGACAGAGAGAGAGAGACACAGAGTGACAGAGAGAGAGAGAAAGACAGAGAGAGAGAGAGACACAGAGTGACAGAGAGAGAGAGAAAGACAGAGAGAGAGAGAGACACAGAGTGACAGAGAGAGAGAGACACAGAGTGACAGAGAGAGAGAGAAAGACAGAGAGAGAGAGAGACACAGAGTGACAGAGAGAGAGACACAGAGTGACAGAGAGAGAGACATAGAGTGACAGAGAGAGAGAGAGAGAGACACAGAGTGACAGAGAGAGAGAAAGACAGAGAGAGAGAGAGACACAGAGTGACAGAGAGAGAGAGACACAGAGTGACAGAGAGAGAGACACAGAGTGACAGAGAGAGAGAGACACAGAGTAACAGAGAGACACAGAGTGACAGAGAGAGAGACACAGAGTAACAGAGAGAGAGACACAGAGTGACAGAGAGAGAGAGACACAGAGTAACAGAGAGACACAGAGTGACAGAGAGACACAGAGTGACAGAGAGAGAGAGACACAGAGTGACAGAGAGAGAGAGACACAGAGTGACAGAGAGAGAGACACAGAGTGACAGAGAGAGACACAGAGAGACAGAGAGTAACAGAGAGACACAGAGTGACAGAGTGAGAGACACAGTGTGAGGGAGAGACATAGAGAGACAGAGAGAGAAAGAGATATGATACTCGGGAGACAGATACACATCAGAGGAAAACGTTGATTTCCTTGATCCTTCTATTTCATAGGTCACTGAGGCACATAAATCAAGCTGACCAATAACACGCACACACACACACACACACACACACACACACACACACACACACACACACACACACACACACACACACACACACACACACACACACACACACACACACACACACACACACACACAGTCTCCCCCTAATGACTGACAGCTTGTCTATCTTGGTAGAGTCTCCCCCTAATACCTGACAGTGTGTCTATATTGGTAGAGTCTCCCCCCTCATGACTGACAGCTTGTCTATCTTGGTAGAGTCTCCCCCTAATGACTGACAGCTTGTCTATCTTGGTAGAGTCTCCCCCTTATGACTGACAGCTTGTCTATATTGGTAGTCTCCCCCTAATGACTGGCAGCTTGTCTGTCTTGGTAGAGTCTCCCCCCTAATGACTGACAGCTTGTCTGTCTTGGTAGAGTCTCCCCCCTCATGACTGACAGCTTGTCTGTCTTGGTAGAGTCCCCCCCTCATGACTGACAGCTTGTCTATCTTGGTAGAGTCTCCCCCTAATGACTGACAGCTTGTCTATCTTGGTAGAGTCTCCCCCTAATGACTGACAGCTTGTCTGTCTTGGTAGAGTCTCCCCCTAATGACTGACAGCTTGTCTGTCTTGGTAGAGTCTCCCCCCTGTTGACTGACAGCTTGTCTGTCTTGGTAGAGTCTCCCCCCTAATGACTGACAGCGTGTCTATCTTGGTAGAGTCTCCCCCTAATGACTGGCAGCTTGTCTGTCTTGGTAGAGTCTCCCCCCTAATGACTGACAGCTTGTCTGTCTTGGTAAAGTCTCCCCCTAGTGACTTACAGCTTGTCTGTCTTGGTAGAGTCTCCCCCTAATGACTGGCAGCTTGTCTGTCTTGGTAGAGTCTCCCCCTAATGACTGACAGTGTGTCTGTCTTGGTAGAGTCTCCCCCCTAATGACTGACAGCTTGTCTGGGAGCTTGTTGATCTTGGTAGAGTCTCCCCCTAATGACTGACAGCTTGTCTATATTGGTAGAGTCTCCCCCTAATAACTGACAGCTTGTCTATATTGGTAGAGTCTCCCCCCTAATGACTGACAGCTTGTCTATATTGGTAGAGTCTCCCCCTAATGACTGACAGCTTGTCTATATTGGTAGAGTCTCCCCCTAATGACTGACAGCTTGTCTATCTTGGTAGAGTCTCCCCCTAATGACTGACAGCTTGTCTGTCTTGGTAAAGTCTCCCCCCTAATGACTGACAGCTTGTCTGTCTTGGTAGAGTCTCCCCCCTAATGACTGACAGCTTGTCTGTCTTGGTAAAGTCTCCCCCCTAATGACTGACAGCTTGTCTGTCTTGGTAGAGTCTCCCCCTAATGACTGACAGCTTGTCTGTCTTGGTAAAGTCTCCCCCCTAATGACTGACAGCTTGTCTGTCTTGGTAAAGTCTCCCCCTAATACCTGACAGCTTGTCTGTCTTCATACATTTTAACATAACAACGTTTCTTAGTCTAGCCACCAACCAGACACATACCTCAATATTAATGAGATGCTTCCATCTGCTGAGACATGCCCGCTGTTGCCACACACACACACACACACACACACACACACACACACACACACACACACACACACACACACACACACACACACACACACACACACACACACACACACACACACACACACACACACACACACACACACACACACCTCTCTCTCTCCTTCCTCTACCTTGTTTACAGTCGCAGTAGCCCCAGTCGGTTCTGCCGCGGCTGTTCCTGAAGAAGCACCAGGGTCTGATCCTGTTGTCCGGGTTCCGACAGCGGTTATGATCCCCAAGCCCTCTACCCGGATAGCGCTCCTCAAACCCCGCTACCTCGCTCCACCTCATACACACCGCACCGGACTCCGTCACGTCCACAGCCCCTTGGTAGAACCCGTCTCTCCCGCGGCTCTGGACACAGTCGGTAAACGGTAGATTGAAGGAAGGAGAGGGAACGACGTCGGAGGAAGAAAGAGAGTAGGGAGAGGAGGCGAAAACAACTACTAGTGTAACGACTGAGAGGAGAACAGAGTCCATGATGTTGTTGTAGAGTAGCCTAGACATTTGTTTTCTCGGTTCTGGCTTTCTTTTCTCCCTCTCCTCTCGCTCTCAAATGTAGTCCATAACCGAGAGAGAGAAATAAACACGAAACCGGTTCACGCCACACTACATAGTGTGGGATAGGATCGACCGGGACCGGGTGTGTGTGAGTGAGAATACCGGGCAAGAAAGGAGTTTTTAAAAGAGACGCGGATCAATGAACGAAACAGAACTCGTGCCTCGAGCCCGGTAGTTAATGAGATCCCGAGTGACTCTCGCGCTTGTGTGTTGCGTATAACCTTTATTTAACTAGGCAAGTCAGTTAAAGAACAAATTCTTATTTTTACAATTACGGTCTACCCTGGCCAAACCCTATCCCGGCCGGTTGTGATACAGCCTGGAATCGAACGAGGGTCTGTAGTGACGCCTCTAGCACTGAGAAGCACACAGGAGCCCTGTGTGTGTGTGTGTGTGTGTGTGTGTGTGTGTGTGTGTGTGTGTGTGTGTGTGTGTGTGTGTGTGTGTGTGTGTGTGTGTGTGTGTGTGTGTGTGTGTGTGTGTGTGTGTGTGTGTGTGTGTGTGTGTGTGTGTTATTGTAATAGCCTTATTGATGGGTCATAACAAGGTGTATGTATCCTACAGGGCTAATTCACATTATACATCCCACACATTAGCTACCTCTTGGTTCCTGGTTGGAGACTCGTCCTACATCGTAAAGAGCTGCTACCACTCCATCCCACACATTAGCTCTCCTGGTTGAAGACTCGTCCTACATCGTAAAGAGCTGGTAGGCTTTCTCATTTGACTATTCCAGTGTTTTTATTGTTATATTATATTTACTTTGCCACTATGGCCTATTTATGGCCTTCACCTCCCTTATCTCACCTCATTTGCACACTCTGTATATAGACTTTTCTATTGTGTTATTGACTGTACGTTTTGTTTATTCCATCTGTAACTCTGTGTTGTTGTTTGTGTCGTACTGCTTTGCTTTATCTTGGCCAGGTCGCAGATGTAAATGAGAACTTGTTCTCACCTCTCCTACCTGGTTAAATTAAAGGTGTTTTCAACCCTCCTACCTGGTTAAATAAAGATGTTCTCAACTCTCCTACCTGGTTAAATACAGGTGTTCTCAACCCTCCTACCTGGTTAAATACAGGTGTTCTCAACTAGCCTACCTGGTTAAATAAAGGTGTTCTCAACCCTCCTATCTGGTTAAATAAAGGTGTTCTCAACTAGCCTACCTGGTTAAATAAAGGTGTTCTCAACTAGCCTACCTGGTTAAGTAAAGGTGTTTTCAACCCTCATACCTGGTTAAATAAAGGTGTTCTCAACTAGCCTACCTGGTTAAGTAAAGGTGTTCTCAACCCTCCTACCTGGTCAAATAAAGGTGTTCTCAACTCTCCTACCTGGTTAAATAAAGGTGTTTTCAACCCTCATACCTGGTTAAATACAGGTGTTCTCAACTCTCCTACCTGGTTAAATAAAGGTGTTTTCAACCCTCATACCTGGTTAAATACAGGTGTTCTCAACCCTCATACCTGGTTAAATAAAGGTGTTCTCAACTCTCATACCTGGTTAAATACAGGTGTTCTCAACCCTCATACCTGGTTAAATAAAGGTGTTCTCAACTAGCCTACCTGGTTAAGTAAAGGTGTTTTCAACTCTCCTACCTGGTTAAATAAAGGTGTTCTCAACCCTCCTACCTGGTCAAATAAAGGTGTTCTCAACTCTCCTACCTGGTTAAATAAAGGTGTTTTCAACCCTCATACCTGGTTAAATACAGGTGTTCTCAACTCTCCTACCTGGTTAAATAAAGGTGTTTTCAACCCTCATACCTGGTTAAATACAGGTGTTCTCAACCCTCATACCTGGTTAAATAAAGGTGTTCTCAACTCTCATACCTGGTTAAATACAGGTGTTCTCAACCCTCATACCTGGTTAAATAAAGGTGTTCTCAACTAGCCTACCTGGTTAAGTAAAGGTGTTTTCAACTCTCCTACCTGGTTAAATAAAGGTGTTCTCAACCCTCCTACCTGGTTAAGTAAAGGTGTTCTAAACCCTCTTACCTGGTTAAATAAAGGTGTTCTCAACCCTCCTACCTGGTTAAGTAAAGGTGTTCTAAACCCTCCTACCTGGTTAAATAAAGGTGTTCTCAACCCTCCTACCTGGCTAAGTAAAGGTGTTCTCAACCCTCCTACCTGGTTAAGTAAAGGTGTTCTAAACCCTCCTACCTGGTTAAATAAAGGTGTTCTCAACCCTCCTACCTGGCTAAGTAAAGGTGTTTTCAACTCTCCTACCTGGTTAAATAAAGGTGTTCTCAACCCTCCTACCTGGTTAAATAAAGGTGTTCTCAACCTTTATTCATGTCAGTCAAAGAGAGGAGATATGACTGGGTTTATTATGTAATTTTACACAAACACAGAATCATATATGAGACGTCGCCTGTGGTCAAAATCACCACGTTGTACTACCGTACAGAATCATATGTGAGACAATAGCATCCCCTGTGGTCAAATCCCCACATCACACTCACACACATAATCATATGTGGCACAACAGCACCCCCCTGTGATCAAAACCCCACATTACACTCACAAACAGGATCACATGTGAGGCTAAATGATTATAAAAATAAAAATAAATGTTTTTTTAATACTTTTTCGTATTTTTGCAACCAACATTAATCAACATTATAGATGTCAAATGTCATTATAGGTCAATGTCTGGAAAATCAGAAAATATATGAAATCTGAATATACACTCAGTGGCCAGTTTATTAGGTACACCATCCTGTACACGGAAATAGTTCGCTCCTAGTGAGTCACGTGGCTGTTGCTTGCTCTATAAAGCAGGAAGACAGGCATTGAGACTTTCATGAGAGGGGGGGGGTCCGACTTGGTACTAGATGACCTAATAAACTGTCCACTTCAATGACTTTTAAACAAAACATTAAAAACAACAACAGAGACAATCCTAATCACAGATAATCATAGATAATCACAGCTAATCACAGATAATCATAGATAATCATAGATAACCACAGATAATCACAGATAATCATAGATAATCACAGATTATCACAGATAATCATAATAATCACAGATAATCATAGATAACCACAGATAATCACAGCTAATGACAGATAATCATAGACAATCACAAATAATCACAGATAACCATAGATAATCACAGATAATCATAGATAATCATGGATAATCATAATAATCACAGATAATCATAGATAATCGCGGATAATCATAATAATCACAGATGATCATAGACAATCATAGATAATCATAATAATCGCAGATAATCATAGATAATCACAGATAATCATAATAATCACAGATAATCATAATAATCACAGATAATCATAGATAATCATAATAATCGCAGATAATCATAGATAATCACAGATAATCACAGATAATCATAGATAATCACAGATAATCATAGATAATCATAGATAATCACAGACAATCGTAGATAATCACAGATAATCATAGATAATCATAATAATCACAGATAATCATAGATAATCATAGATAATCATAATAATCACAGATAATCATAGATAATCATAGATAATCATAGATAATCATAATAATCACAGATGATCATAGATAATCATAGATAATCACAGATAATCATAATAATCACAGATAATCATAGATAATCATAATAATAATAGATAATCATAATAATCACAGATGATCATAGATAATCACAGATAATCATAATAATCACAGATAATCATAGATAATCACAGATAATCATAATAATCACAGATAATCATAGATAATCACAGATAATCATAATAATCACAGATAATCATAGATAATCATAATAATCACAGATCATCATAATAATCACAGATAATCACAGATAATCACAGATAATCATAATAATCACAGATAATCATAATAATCACAGATCATCATAATAATCACAGATAATGACCATCTTTACAATTTCATCATTAACAATTCAACACTCATCAACTTCCTGAACAGTTATTTTGTAAGTTTTTTTCCCCATTTTCTTTCCATCACCACCCTGATCATTAACTGCTTCAGATACAAGGGGTTGTATTGATCCCTCTGGTGGTGTTGGAGGTTTATGTAAATTATCAATTATGTCAAAAGCTAAATCCGATATTTCATCCCAATTAAATGTATGAACATCTCCTACTGCCCCCTCACCTCTCTGTGTCTCTGGAACGGACACTGGTGGGTTATTGCCCCCTGCATCACTACTGCCCTTAGGGTCTTTATTCTGTGTCTCTGGAACGGACACTGGTGGGTTATTGCCCCCTGCATCACTACTGCCCTTAGGGTCTTTATTCTGTGTCTCTGGAACGGACACTGGTGGGTTATTGCCCCCTGCATCACTACTGCCCTTAGGGTCTTTATTCTGTGTCTCTGGAACGGACACTGGTGGGTTATTGCCCCCTGCATCACTACTGCCCTTAGGGTCTTTATTCTGTGTCTCTGGAACGGACACTGGTGGGTTATTGCCCCCTGCATCACTACTGCCCTTAGGGTCTTTATTCTGTGTCTCTGGAACGGACACTGGTGGGTTATTGCCCCCTGCATCACTACTGCCCTTAGGGTCTTTATTCTGTGTCTCTGGAACGGACACTGGTGGGTTATTGCCCCCTGCATCACTACTGGGTCTTTATTCTGGTCTTTATTCGTTATTCGTCTGAGTAAGGGGTATTATTTTGCTCACTTTACGAGACACATACTCTTTAGCTTTCTCCTTTAAAATGTCTCTCATTTTAATGTCAGTTTCTTCCAAAATACTCTCCTCAAATAAATTCATGTGATAAGATTTACAACAAGTCTCACAAAATGTAACACAACAGTGAGTATTGTTATTATCACTCCCAGACGAGTTCTGACTCCCAGACGTGTTCTGACTCCCAGACGTGTTCTGACTCCCAGACGTGTTCTGACTCCCAGACGTGTTCTGACTCCCAGACGTGTTCTGACTCCCAGACGTGTTCTGACTCCCAGACGTGTTCTGACTCCCAGACGTGTTCTGACTCCCAGACGTGTTCTGACTCCCAGACTCCTGACTCCCAGACGTGTTCTGACTCCCAGACGTGTTCTGACTCCCAGACGTGTTCTGACTCCCAGACGTGTTCTGACTCCCAGACGTGTTCTGACTCCCAGACGTGTTCTGACTCCCAGACGTGTTCTGACTCCCAGACGTGTTCTGACTCCCAGACGTGTTCTGACTCCCAGACGTGTTCTGACTCCCAGACGTGTTCTGACTCCCAGACGTGTTCTGACTCCCAGACGTGTTCTGACTCCCAGACGAGTTCAGAGGTTGATATCCATTGTTCTGACCATCACACCACCTCCTACAACCTTTAGCACAGCAGTGACATCGATGTATGACAGACAGAATCAACATAACAGCAGCACCCAGCGCAATTAAAGAACCAACAGCCTGAAACACAATGATGACAAACACATTAGTATTGTAGGATGGCTTCTGTCAAACTGTCTTTCACACCTTGTTGATTTAGGGGGCGGGACTTCACACTAGGATGTAAATATTCAGAGGGGCGGGACTTCACACTAGGATTTAAATATTCAGAGGGGCGGGACTTCACACTAGGATGTAAATATTCAGAGGGGCGGGACTTCACACTAGGATGTAAATATTCAGAGGGGCGGGACTTCACACTAGGATGTAAATATTCAGAGGGGCGGGACTTGACACTAGGATGTAAATATTCAGAGGGGCGGGACTTCACACCAGGATGTAAATATTCAGAGGGGCGGACTTCACACTAGGATGTAAATATTCAGAGGGGCGGGACTTCACACCAGGATGTAAATATTCAGAGGGGCGGGACTTCACACCAGGATGTAAATATTCAGAGGGGCGGGACTTCACACTAGGATGTAAATATTCAGAGGGGCGGGACTTCACACTAGGATGTAAATATTCAGAGGGGCGGGACTTCACACTAGGATGTAAATATTCAGAGGGGCGGGACTTCACACTAGGATGTAAATATTCAGAGGGGCGGGACTTCACACTAGGATGTAAATATTCAGAGGGGCGGGACTTCACACTAGGATTTAAATATTCAGAGGGGCGGGACTTCACACTATGATGTAAATATTCAGAGGGGCGGGACTTCACACTAGGATGTAAATATTCAGAGGGGCGGGACTTCACACTAGGATGTAAATATTCAGAGGGGCGGGACTTCACACCAGGATGTAAATATTCAGAGGGGCGGGACTTCATTTAGGGGGCGGGACTTGACACTAGGATGTAAATATTCAGAGGGGCGGGACTTCACACCAGGATGTAAATATTCAGAGGGGCGAGACTTCATTTAGGGGGCGGGACTTGACACTAGGATGTAAATATTCAGAGGGGCGGGACTTCACACCAGGATGTAAATATTCAGAGGGGCGGGACTTCATTTAGGGGGCGGGACTTGACACTAGGATGTAAATATTCAGCTCTGATATGTCGGTCTTTAGAGTTCACACCAAGACTCACAGTTGGAGACAATTTACTGACTTATAGTTCATGTTTAAGGTTTAATCGATCAAACTGTATTTCATACCTCTAATTTATTTACCTCCTGCCCATCTTTTGGGTTACTTGTTCAAAATCATTTAGAACTAATTATTATAGATGATGACGACCGGCATCACTAACTACCACATCACCTCTTCAGAAATCTGTAGCAGTAAATTACAAGAACTAATTATTATAGACGACGACGACCGGCATCACTAACTACCACATCACCTCTTCAGAAATCTGTAGCAGTAAATTACAAGAACTAATTATTATAGACGACGACGACCGGCATCACTAACTACCACATCACCTCTTCAGAAATCTGTAGCAGTAAATTACAAGAACTAATTATTATAGACGACGACGACCGGCATCACTAACTACCACATCACCTCTTCAGAAATCTGTAGCAGTAAATTACAAGAATAGAAAAATACGATGAGGCACTTACCAACGATTCATTTCTGAGTTGAGTCACGGTCATTTTGTCTTCAAGGTTGAGCTCATCTGCTTTTTTGCAGGGAAGATCAACTTTCTCTGGAGGGAGATTGTTTCTACAGCAAACATACCAGTCTCCATCGATGAGCACAGACGCAATCCAGAGCAACCCAACACAGGCTGACTTACCCAGAAGTGAGAACAGTGTACAGAGGAAATGACATTTGCAACTCATTCTGCATGTGAACCGACATACTCTTTTGAACATCTGATCTGTCCAGAGAATGAGGAAAAACAACAGAACAGCTGGAATCGTGATGTACATGTAACAGTGATTGTTAGAGAGATCTCCAGGTTTGCAACTGCAAACAAACTCTACATGAAACACAGCATAGTGAATGAAGACGAGAGCGATTATTAGATAAAAACTGCCCCCTTCTGCCAATTTTTTCACTATTTCGTCGAGTAGAGATTTCAGACTCTCAATGTTGACCATGTTGATGAAGTGTAATGTCCAGTCAGACAATCGACCTCTAGCTCTACTAGGTAGCCAGTGCTGTTGGGTTTTGACTTCCTCTACTAGACAATGATCATCTAAACCAGTTGTTAACCACAGTCTGTTGCTATCGAAACAGACAGTCAAAACATGCTCAAACAACAGCCAAACTGCTGGAACGATAGACAGAGAGACAGACAGGCAGACAGACAGCGAGACAGACAGCGAGACAGACAGCGAGACAGACAGACAGACAGACAGACAGACAGACAGACAGACAGACAGACAGACAGACAGACAGACAGACAGACAGACAGACAGACAGACTCTACACAGACAGACAGACAGACAGACAGACAGACAGACAGACAGACAGACAGACAGACAGACAGACAGACAGACAGACAGACAGACAGACAGACAGACAGACAGACAGACAGACAGACAGACAGACAGACAGACAGACAGACAGACAGACAGACAGACAGACAGACAGACAGACAGACAGACAGACAGACAGACAGACAGACGAGAGCATACAGGTCGCAGTGGTAGGTGGTATATGGGGCTTTGGTGACAAAACGGATTGCACTGTGATAGACTGCATCCAGTTTAGTGAGTAGAGCATTGGAGGCTATTTTGTAAATGACATCACCGAAGTCGAGGATCGGTAGGATGGTCAGTTTTACGAGGATATGTTTGGCAGCATGATTGAAGGATGCTTTGTTGCGATATAGGAAGCCGATTCAAGATTTAATTTTGGATTGGAGATGTTTAATGTGAATCTGGGAGGAGAGTTTACAGTCTAACCAGACACCTAGGTATTTGTAGTTGTCCACATAAGTCAGAACCGTCCAGAGTAGTGATGTTGGACAGGCGAGCAGGTGCGAGCAGTGATCGGTAGAAGAGAATGCATTTAGTTTTACTTGTATGTAAGAGCAGTTGGAGGCCACGGAAGGAGAGTTGTATGGTATTGAAGCTCATCTGGAGGTTAGTTAACTCAGTGTCCAAAGAAGGGCCAGAAGTATACAGAATGGTGTCGTCTGCATAGAGGTGGATCAGAGAATCACCAGCAGCAAGAGCGACAACATTGATCTATACAGAGAAGAGTCGGCCTGAGAATTGAACCCTGTGGCACCCCCGTAGAGACTGCCAGAGGTCTGTACAGACCTGACACCTGGAACTTCCCTTTTTAGTTTTTTTTGTAGGCGGTTTGCCCAAATGTCCCTGGGGACTTCACACTAAAAAAGTCTTGTAGTTCACTCATACTTCACTCATACTTCCATCTGAAACGTTGCACACTGCTGCCATCTTGTGGACACTATCAGAATTACAACCAGAGTGATGGCTTTAACTATGACATTTCTCTTGCATTTCAAAGATGGTGGTAGAAAAAGATTAGGTTTGTTTTTTCTTCATATTTTCTTCTACCAGATTTTTGTGTTATATTCTCTTACATTGATTTCACATTTCCACAAACTTCAAAGTGTTTCCTTACAAATGGTATCAATAATATGCATATCCTTGCTTCAGGGCCTGAGCTACAGGCAGTTAGATTTGGGTAGGTCATTTAGGAGAAAATTGATAAAAAGGGGGTATCCCTTTAACGGGATCGACAACAGCCATTCGAAGTGCAGGGCACCAAATTCAAAAAACAGAAATCTCCAAAGACATGCATCCCTTTAACGGGATCGACAACAGCCATTCGAAGTGCAGGGCACCAAATTCAAAAAACAGAAATCTCCAAAGACATGCATCCCTTTAACGGGATCGACAACAGCCATTCGAAGTGCAGGGCACCAAATTCAAAAAACAGAAATCTCCAAATTAAAATTCCTCAGACATGCATGTGTCTTATATCATTTTAAAGGGAATCTTGTTGTTAACCTTTTGTGACTAGGGGGCAGTATTTTAATTTTTGGACAAATAACGTTCCCGTAGTAAACGGGATATAATTAACAGCTTAGGATAGAAAACACTCTAACGTTTCCAAAACTGTAAAAATATTGTCTGTGAGTATAACAGAACTGATATTGCAGGCGAAAGCCTGAGAAAAATCCAATCCGGATTGTAATAGTCGAATTGTAATTCAGTGGTAACATGCATCATCATCATTCACTTTCCTTCAACTCTTTAGCAGGCCAAGTCCTATTTCGAAAAACAAAACATTGCACAACAATGTACAAGCATAAAGATAATTGTAGTAGGTAGTAGCTGCATTCCAATGTGTCCCTATTGAGCAGTGAATGTGCTATCAACCAGATAACTTTTCCCCGTAGTCCCCGTATTCCCCAAGGTGTCTACAGCATAGTGACGTAGTTTTACGCATTTATGTTGAAGAATACCCGTAAGCGGCTACATTGCGCAACTGGTCACCTGATGCTCTCAGAGAGATTCTCGCGTAAAATACAGAGGTAGCCATTATTCCAATCAGTCCTACTGAAAAACCAATTGTCCCGATGGATATATTATCGAATAGATATTTGAAAAACACCTTGAGGATTGATTATAAACAACGTTTGCCATGTTTCTGTCGATATTATGGAGCTAATTTGGAATATTTTTTGCCGTTTTCGTGACTGCCATTTCGGGCGATTTCTCAGCCAAACGTGAAGAACAAATGGAGCTATTTCGCCAACAAAAATTATATTTTTGGAAAAAAGGAACATTTGCTGTCTAACTGGGAGGTTTGTGAGTGAAAACATCCGAAGATCATCAAAGGTAAATTATTTAATTGGATTGCTTTTCTGATTTCCGTGACCAAGTTACCTGCTGCTAGCTGGACAAAATGCTATGCTAGGCTATACACAAATGCTTGTCTAGCTTGGGCTGTAAAGCATATTTTGAACATATGAGATGACAGGATGATTAACAAAAGGCTAAACTGTGTCTCAATATATTTCACTTGTGATTTTCATGAATAGGAATATTTTCTAGTAATATTTATGTCCGTTGCGTTATGCTAATTAGTGTCAGATGATGACAACAGTCCCGTTCAAAGGATGGGATGTCACTAGAGGTTAATCCCACCAAAGTGTCCGATTTAAAATAGGCTTTTCAGGAAAGCACTACAAACGATTATGTTACAAAACCACAATAATCACAGCCATTTTTTTTCCAGCTAAATATAGCTTCACAAAAACCAGAATAGAGATAAAATTAACCTTAATTAATTAATAGAGATTAATTAAATTAATTACCTTCGATTATTTTCATCAGATGACACTCCTAGGACTTCATGTTACACATTTTGTTTGATTAAATTCATATTTATATCAAAAAATCTGAGTTTACATTGAGGCGACTAGATTCACTAGTGGCATAAACATCAAGTGACTTTGCATAGCCACATCGTTTCAACAGAAATACTCATCATAAATATAGATGATAATGCAAGTTATACACATGGAATTATAGATATACCTCTCCTTAATGCAACCGCTGTGTCAGATTACAATTATTTTTTTTACGGAAAAGAAACCCACGCTGAGACGGCGCTCAAAAGTAAAACACCACAGCCGCAAAGATAGTCAACATAAATGATTCATTATTATTATTATTATTAAATTATTATTAATGATGAATTATTATTAAATTATTCATTATTATTATTATCATTATTAATTAATATGATAAATATTCCCTTTGATGATCTACATCAGAAAGCACTCCAGGAATCCACAATAAATGTTTGTTTTGTTCGAAAAAATCCGTTATTTTTGTCCAAATACCTTCTTCTGTTAGCGCGTCTGGTTTACATATCCAAACGCTAATTCTGGTCAGCGTTATATCGGACAAAAAACTTCATAAAGTGATATTACCGGTCGAAGAAACATTTCAAACTAAGTACAGAATCAATCATTAGGATGTTTTTAACATATAGCTTCAATAAAGTTCCAACCGGAGTTTTCCTTCTTGTCTACGTGAGCAATGGAACGCAAGTGACTACCATGAGGAATAAACATGATCAGAAAATGGCTGACTGCCAGACACCTGACTGATTCTGCTCTCATTCTCTCCCACAACATCATAGAAGTCTCATTATAATTTCTATTGATGGTTGACATCTAGTGGAACCCCTAGGCAGTGCACAATCATTCATATCTCAAGGGGACTTCATTAGGGACTCTGGTGAATACATACAAGCTCAGATTTCTCACTTCCTGTTTTGATTTCAACTCAGGATTTTGCCAGCCAATATGAGTTCTGTTAATCTCACAGACATCATTCAAACAGTTTTAGAAACTTTAGAGTGTTTTCTCTCCAATACTACTAATAAAATGCAAATATTATTAATTAATATATATTAGCAACTATGACTGAGGAGCAGGCC
Source organism: Oncorhynchus gorbuscha (assembly GCF_021184085.1). Lineage (NCBI taxonomy): Eukaryota > Metazoa > Chordata > Actinopteri > Salmoniformes > Salmonidae > Oncorhynchus > Oncorhynchus gorbuscha. The sequence goes on along the minus strand of NW_025745931.1, from coordinate 157,143 downwards.
GTTTGATGTGGGCACCTTTCATCCAAGCTACTCAATACTGCCCCTTCAGCCATAAGAAGTTAAACCCAGACAGGGCACATACCCACTCCCTTGAATAGCAGGCTATTGATTGATTTGAAATGCTTGCTTGCAGTTAGCCACTGATTCCTTCCAAACCACTCATTGTTGAATTTGCAACTTGTTGTGTAATGTTTGTGTCCAATGGCCGATGAGCACCGATATGTTTAATCTATAATTTATCTTCGTATGACAAGGATTTAAAAGGATTTGCCAGTAGATTGTCGACGTGATTCATGATGATGACTGCTAGCTAAGATTTGAAAGTATAATGTTGACATGATCAGTCCAACCAAAGCAACTGTAGATATAACGCGATCTGACATAATTCTATCTGTGTCCAATGACCTTGAGCCTTCTTAAGATGGGCTCTTCTAATGCAACTCTATGTTAGGGCCCAGAGAGCTGTAATTTTCGAGCTCTACCCTTAGGTTTGGCAGTGACGTAGTGTCCCCATGAGTCCCCACCACCACCACCACCACCACCACCACCACCACCACCCCCACCCCCAACACCACCACCACTACCACTACCACCACCACTACCAACACCGCCACCACCACCACCCTCACCACCACCGCCCCCACCACCACCACCACTCCCACCACCCCCACCACCACCACTACCAACACCACCACCACCACCAACACCACCCCCACCACCACCCTCACCACCACCGCCCCCACCACCACCACCACCACCGCCACCACCACCCCCACCACCGCCCCCACCACCACCACCACTCCCACCACCCCCACCACCACTACCAACACCACCACCACCACCAACACCACCCCCACCACCACCCTCACCACCACCGCCCCCACCACCACCACCACCACCACCACCCCCCACCACCACCACCACCACCGCCACCACCACCGCCACCACCACCCCCACCACCACCACCACCACCACCACCACCACCACTACCACCACCACCGCCACCGCCACCACCACCCCCACCACCACCACCACCCCCACCACCACCACCGCCCCCACCACCACCACCACCACCGCCACCACCACCACCACCACCACCCCCACCACCACCACCACCACCACCACCACCACCACCACCACCACCACCACCACCACAGAAAAAAAAGAAAGAAAGAGACCATTGTTTGTATGCAGCTTTATTATCTGAAATATGTTTACTTAGTTTGCAAACTGATACGTGACACGTATTAATGGATAAATAACATGATAAACAGGGAACCCCCCCCCACAATAACATGATAAACAGGGACCCCCCCACAATAACATGATAAATAGGGACCCCCCACAATAACATGATAAACAGGGACCCCCCACAATAACATGATAAACAGGGACCCCCCACAATAACATGATAAACAGGGACCCCCCCCCACAATAACATGATAAACAGGGACCCCCCCCCCACAATAACATGATAAACAGGGACCCCCCCACAATAACATGATAAACAGGGACCCCCCCCACAATAACATGATAAACAGGGACCCCCCCACAATAACATGATAAACAGGGACCCCCCACAATAACATGATAAACAGGGACCCCCCACAATAACATGATAAACAGGGACCCCCCACAATAACATGATAAACAGGGACCCCCCACAATAACATGATAAACAGGGACCCCCCCCACAGCTAGAAATGTGGGTCTCAAAACAGTTGTGTCTCTACCCCACCTGCCCTGAATGACGAGTTGCCACCGGTTGTATGGTTGTACATGTATTAAATAATCAGACCGAGTTGGAAAAGGGATCAACACCTTTATGTTCTGAGAGCTACGAAGAAATGTATGAAAAAGGAAAAGAAAATCCCACTATAGAGACTGGTGGAATCAGTAGAGACTGGTAGAATCCCACTGTAGTAGAGACTGGTAGAATCCCACTGTGGTAGAGACTGGTAGAATCCCACTGTGGTAGAGACTGGTAGAATCCCACTATAGAGACTGGTAGAATCAGTAGAGACTGGTAGAATCCCACTGTAGTAGAGACTGGTAGAATCCCACTGTGGTAGAGACTGGTAGAATCCCACTATAGTAGAGACTGGTAGAATCCCACTGTAGTAGAGACTGGCAGAATCCCACTGTAGTAGAGACTGGTAGAATCCCACTGTAGTAGAGACTGGTAGAATCCCACTATAGTAGAGACTGGTAGAATCCCACTGTAGTAGAGACTGGCAGAATCCCACTGTAGTAGAGACTGGTAGAATCCCACTGTAGTAGAGACTGGTAGAATCCCACTGTGGTAGAGACTGGTAGAATCCCACTGTAGTAGAGACTGGCAGAATCCCACTGTAGTAGAGACTGGTAGAATCCCACTGTAGTAGAGACTGGTAGAATCCCACTATAGTAGAGACTGGTAGATTCCCACTGTAGTAGAGACTGGCAGAATCCCACTGTAGTAGAGACTGGTAGAATCCCACTGTAGTAGAGACTGGTAGAATCCCACTGTAGTAGAGACTGGTAGAATCCCACTCTGGTAGAGACTGGTAGAATCCCACTGTAGTAGAGACTGGCAGAATCCCACTGTAGTAGAGACTGGTAGATCCCACTATAGTAGAGACTGGTAGAATCCCACTGTAGTAGAGACTGGTAGAATCCCACTGTGGTAGAGACTGGTAGAATCCCACTGTATCAGAGACTGGTAGAATCCCACTGTAGTAGAGACTGGTAGAATCCCACTGTACCAGAGACTGGTAGAAACCCACTGTAGAAGAGACTGGTAGAATCCCACGGCAGTAGAGACTGGTAGAATCCCACTGTAGTAGAGACTGGTAGAATCCCACTGTAGTAGAGACTGGTAAAATCCCACGGCAGTAGAGACTGGTAGAATCCCACTGTAGTAGAGACTGGTAGAATCCCACTGTAGTAGAGACTGGTAGAATCCCACTGTACTAGAGACTGGTAGAATCCCACTGTATCAGAGACTGGTAGAATCCCACTGTAGTAGAGACTGGTAGAATCCCACTGTATCAGAGACTGGTAGAATCCCACTGTGGTAGAGACTGGTAGAATCCCACTGTAGTAGAGACTGGTAGAATCCCACTGTGGTAGAAATTGGTAGAATCCCACTGTAGTAGAGACTGGTAGAATCCCACTGTAGTAGAGACTGGTAGAATCCCACTGTAGTACAGACTGGTAGAACTGTCAGACAACAGACCCAGCCCTAGTGTTACTGACAACAGACCCAGTCCTAGTGTTACTGACAACAGACCCTAGTGTTACTGACAACAGACCCTAGTGTTACTGACAACAGACCCAGTCCTAGTGTTACTGACAACAGACCATAGTGTTACTGACAACAGACCCAGCCCTAGTGTTACTGACAACAGACCCAGTCCTAGTATTACTGACAACAGGCCCAGTCCTAGTGTTACTGACAACAGACCCAGTCCTAGTGTTACTGACAACAGACCCAGTCCTAGTGTTACTGACAACAGACCCAGTCCTAGTGTTACTGACAACAGACCCAGTCCTAGTGTTACTGACAACAGACCCTAGTGTTACTGACAACAGACCCAGTCCTAGTGTTACTGACAACAGACCCTAGTGTTACTGACAACAGACCCTAGTGTTACTGACAACAGACCCTAGTGTTACTGACAACAGACCCAGTCCTAGTGTTACTGACAACAGACCCAGCCCTAGTGTTACTGACAACAGACCCAGTCCTAGTGTTACTGACAACAGACCCTAGTGTTACTGACAACAGACCCAGTCCTAGTGTTACTGACAACAGACCCAGTCCTAGTGTTACTGACAACAGACCCAGTCCTAGTGTTACTGACAACAGACCCAGTCCTAGTGTTACTGACAACAGACCCAGTCCTAGTGTTACTGACAACAGACCCAGTCCTAGTGTTACTGACAACAGACCCCAGTGTTACTGACAACAGACCCTAGTGTTACTGACAACAGACCATAGTGTTACTGACAACAGACCCCAGTGTTACTGACAACAGACCCTAGTGTTACTGACAACAGACCCTAGTGTTACTGACAACAGACCCAGTCCTAGTGTTACTGACAACAGACCCTAGTGTTACTGACAACAGACCCTAGTGTTACTGACAACAGACCCAGTCCTAGTGTTACTGACAACAGACCCTAGTGTTACTGACAACAGACCCTAGTGTTACTGACAACAGACCCAGTCCTAGTGTTACTGACAACAGACCCAGTCCTAGTGTTACTGACAACAGACCCTAGTGTTACTGACAACAGACCCTAGTGTTACTGACAACAGACCCAGTCCTAGTGTTACTGACAACAGACCCTAGTGTTACTGACAACAGACCCAGTCCTAGTGTTACTGACAACAGACCCAGTCCTAGTGTTACTGACAACAGACCCAGTCCTAGTGTTACTGACAACAGACCCAGTCCTAGTGTTACTGACAACAGACCCTAGTGTTACTGACAACAGACCCTAGTGTTACTGACAACAGACCCTAGTGTTACTGACAACAGACCCATTCCTAGTGTTACTGACAACAGACCCAGTCCTAGTGTTACTGACAACAGACCCAGTCCTAGTGTTACTGACAACAGACCCAGTCCTAGTGTTACTGACAACAGACCCTAGTGTTACTGACAACAGACCCTAGTGTTACTGACAACAGACCCAGTCCTAGTGTTACTGACAACAGACCCTAGTGTTACTGACAACAGACCCAGCCCTAGTGTTACTGACAACAGACCCAGTCCTAGTGTTACTGACAACAGACCCTAGTGTTACTGACAACAGACCCAGTCCTAGTGTTACTGACAACAGACCCTAGTGTTACTGACAACAGACCCAGTCCTAGTGTTACTGACAACAGACCCTAGTGTTACTGACAACAGACCCAGTCCTAGTGTTACTGACAACAGACCCTAGTGTTACTGACAACAGACCCTAGTGTTACTGACAACAGACCCAGTCCTAGTGTTACTGACAACAGACCCAGTCCTAGTGTTACTGACAACAGACCCTAGTGTTACTGACAGTCCTAGTGTTACTGACAACAGACCCTAGTGTTACTGACAACAGACCCAGTCCTAGTGTTACTGACAACAGACCCTAGTGTTACTGACAACAGTGGTGGTGGTGTGTGGTGGTGGTGGTGTCTGGTCGTGGTGGTGGTGGTGTCTGGTCGTGGTGGTGGTGGTGTCTGGTCGTGGTGGTGGTGGTGTCTGGTCGTGGTGGTGGTGGTGTCTGGTCGTGGTGGTGGTGTCTGGTCGTGGTGGAGATGTCTGGTCGTGGTGGTGTCTGGTCGTGGTGGTGGTCGTGGTGGTGATGTCTGGTCGTGGTGGTGGTGGTGTCTTGTCGTGGTGGTGGTGGTGTCTGGTCGTGGTGGTGGTGGTGTCTGGTCGTGGTGGTGGTGGTGTCTGGTCGTGGTGGTGGTGTCTGGTCGTGGTGGTGGTGTCTGGTCGTGGTGGTGTCTGGTCGTGGTGGTGGTGGTGGTCGTGGTGGTGATGTCTGGTCGTGGTGGTGGTGTCTTGTCGTGGTGGTGTCTGGTCGTGGTGGTGGTGTCTGGTCGTGGTGGTGGTGTCTAGTCGTGGTGGTGGTGTCTGGTCGTGGTGGTGGTGGTGTCTGGTCGTGGTGGTGGTGGTGTCTGGTCGTGGTGGTGGTGGTGTCTGGTCGTGGTGGTGGTGTCTGGTCGTGGTGGTGGTGTCTGGTCGTGGTGGTGGTGGTGTCTGGTCGTGGTGGTGGTGTCTGGTCGTGGTGGTGGTGGTGTCTGGTCGTGGTGGTGGTGTCTGGTCGTGGTGGTGGTGGTTTCTGGTCGTGGTGGTGGTGTCTGGTCGTGGTGGTGGTGGTGTCTGGTCGTGGTGGTGGTGGTGTCTGGTCGTGGTGGTGGTGTCTGGTCGTGGTGGTGGTGTCTGGACGTGGTGGTGGTGGTGTCTGGTCGTGGTGGTGGTGTCTGGTCGTGGTGGTGGTGTCTGGTCGTGGTGGTGGTGGTCGTGGTGGTGGTGGTGGTGTCTGGTCGTGGTGGTGGTATCTGGTCGTGGTCGTGGTGGTGTCTGGTCGTGGTGGTGGTGGTGTCTGGTCGTGGTGGTGGTGTCTGGTCGTGGTGGTGGTGTCTGGTCGTGGTGGTGGTGGTGTCTGGTTGTGGTGGTGGTGTCTGGTCGTGGTCGTGGTGGTGTCTGGTCGTGGTGGTGTCTGGTCGTGGTGGTGGTGGTGTCTGGTCGTGGTGGTGGTGTCTGGTCGTGGTGGTGGTGGTGTCTGGTCGTGGTGGTGTCTGGTCGTGGTGGTGGTGGTGTCTGGTCATGGTGGTGGTGGTGTCTGGTCGTGGTGGTGGTGGTGTCTGGTCGTGGTGGTGGTGTCTGGTCGTGGTGGTGTCTGGTCGTGGTGGTGGTGGTGTCTGGTCGTGGTGGTGGTGGTGTCTGGTCGTGGTGGTGGTGTCTGGTCGTGGTGGTGGTGGTGTCTGGTCGTGGTCGTGGTGGTGTCTGGTCGTGGTGGTGGTGTCTGGTCGTGGTGGTGGTGTCTGGTCGTGGTGGTGGTGGTGTCTGGTCGTGGTGGTGGTGTCTGGTCGTGGTGGTGGTGGTGTCTGGTCGTGGTGGTGGTGGTGTCTGGTCGTGGTGGTGGTGTCTGGTCATGGTGGTGGTGGTGTCTGGTCGTGGTGGTGTCTGGTCGTGGTGGTGGTGGTGTCTGGTCGTGGTGGTGGTGGTGTCTGGTCGTGGTGGTGGTGGTGTCTGGTCGTGGTGGTGTCTGGTCGTGGTGGTGGTGGTGTCTGGTCGTGGTGGTGGTGTCTGGTCGTGGTGGTGGTGGTGTCTGGTCGTGGTGGTGGTGTCTGGTCGTGGTGGTGGTGGTGTCTGGTCGTCGTGGTGTGGTGTCTGGTCGTGGTGGTGGTGGTGGTGTCTGGTCGTGGTGGTGGTGTCTGGTCGTGGTGGTGGTGTCTGGTCGTGGTGGTGATGTCTGGTCGTGGTGGTGATGGTGTCTGGTCGTGGTGGTGGTGTCTGGTCGTGGTGGTGGTGATATCTGGTCGTGGTGGTGGTGGTGTCTGGTCGTGGTGGTGGTGATATATGGTCGTGGTGGTGGTGTCTGGTCGTGGTGGTGGTGTCTGGTCGTGGTGGTGATGGTGTCTGGTCGTGGTGGTGATGGTGTCTGGTCGTGTTGGTGGTGTCTGGTCGTGGTGGTGGTGGTGTCTGGTCGTGGTGGTGGTGTCTGGTCGTGGTGGTGGTGGTGTCTGGTCGTGGTGGTGGTGTCTGGTCGTGGTGGTGGTGGTGTCTGGTCGTGGTGGTGGTGGTGTCTGGTCGTGGTGGTGGTGGTGTCTGGTCGTGGTGGTGGTGTCTGGTCGTGGTGGTGGTGTCTGGTCGTGGTGGTGATGTCTGGTCGTGGTGGTGATGGTGTCTGGTCGTGGTGGTGGTGTCTGGTCGTGGTGGTGGTGATATCTGGTCGTGGTGGTGGTTTCTGGTCGTGGTGGTGGTGATATATGGTGGTGGTGGTGGTGTCTGGTCGTGGTGGTGGTGTCTGGTCGTGGTGGTGGTGTCTGGTCGTGGTGGTGGTGGTGTCTGGTCGTGGTGGTGGTGGTGTCTGGTCGTGGTGGTGGTGATATATGGTCGTGGTGGTGGTGTCTGGTCGTGGTGGTGGTGTCTGGTCGTGGTGGTGATGGTGTCTGGTCGTGGTGGTGGTGTCTGGTCGTGGTGGTGGTGTCTGGTCGTGGTGGTGGTGATATCTGGTCGTGGTGGTGGTGTCTGGTCGTGGTGGTGGTGTCTGGTCGTGGTGGTGGTGGTGTCTGGTTGTGGTGGTGTCTGGTCGTGGTGGTGTCTGGTCGTGGTGGTGGTGGTGTCTGGTCGTGGTGGTGGTGGTGTCTGGTCGTGGTGGTGGTGGTGTCTGGTCGTGGTGGTGGTGGTGTCTGGTCGTGGTGGTGGTGGTGTCTGGTCGTGGTGGTGGTGGTGTCTGGTCGTGGTGGTGGTGTCTGGTCGTGGTGGTGGTGGTGTCTGGTCGTGGTGGTGGTGTCTGGTCGTGGTGGTGGTGGTGTCTGGTCGTGGTGGTGGTGGTGTCTGGTCGTGGTGGTGGTGGTGTCTGGTCGTGGTGGTGGTGGTGTCTGGTCGTGGTGGTGTCTGGTCGTGGTGGTGGTGGTGTCTGGTCGTGGTGGTGGTGGTGTCTGGTCGTGGTGGTGGTGGTGTCTGGTCGTGGTGGTGTCTGGTCGTGGTGGTGGTGGTGTCTGGTCGTGGTGGTGGTGGTGTCTGGTCGTGGTGGTGGTGGTGTCTGGTCGTGGTGGTGGTGGTGGTGGTGTCTGGTCGTGGTGGTGGTGGTGGTGTCTGGTCGTGGTGGTGGTGGTGTCTGGTTGTGGTGGTGTCTGGTCGTGGTGGTGGTGGTGGTGTCTGGTCGTGGTGGTGGTGGTGTCTGGTCGTGGTGGTGGTGGTGTCTGGTCGTGGTGGTGGTGGTGTCTGGTCGTGGTGGTGGTGGTGTCTGGTCGTGGTGGTGGTGGTGTCTGGTCGTGGTGGTGGTGTCTGGTCGTGGTGGTGGTGTCTGGTCGTGGTGGTGGTGGTGTCTGGTCGTGGTGGTGGTGGTGTCTGGTCGTGGTGGTGGTGGTGTCTGGTCGTGGTGGTGGTGGTATCTGGTCGTGGTGGTGGTGGTGGTGGTGTCTGGTCGTGGTGGTGGTGGTGTCTGGTCGTGGTGGTGGTGGTGTCTGGTCGTGGTGGTGGTGGTGTCTGGTCGTGGTGGTGGTGGTGTCTGGTCGTGGTGGTGGTGGTGTCTGGTCGTGGTGGTGGTGGTGTCTGGTCGTGGTGGTGGTGGTGTCTGGTCGTGGTGGTGGTGTCTGGTCGTGGTGGTGGTGGTGTCTGGTCGTGGTGGTGTCTGGTCGTGGTGGTGGTGGTGTCTGGTCGTGGTGGTGGTGGTGTCTGGTCGTGGTGGTGGTGGTGTCTGGTCGTGGTGGTGTCTGGTCGTGGTGGTGGTGGTGTCTGGTCGTGGTGGTGGTGGTGTCTGGTCGTGGTGGTGGTGGTGTCTGGTCGTGGTGGTGGTGGTGGTGGTGTCTGGTCGTGGTGGTGGTGGTGGTGTCTGGTCGTGGTGGTGGTGGTGTCTGGTTGTGGTGGTGTCTGGTCGTGGTGGTGGTGGTGGTGTCTGGTCGTGGTGGTGGTGGTGTCTGGTCGTGGTGGTGGTGGTGTCTGGTCGTGGTGGTGGTGGTGTCTGGTCGTGGTGGTGGTGGTGTCTGGTCGTGGTGGTGTCTGGTCGTGGTGGTGGTGGTGTCTGGTCGTGGTGGTGGTGTCTGGTCGTGGTGGTGGTGGTGTCTGGTCGTGGTGGTGGTGGTGTCTGGTCGTGGTGGTGGTGGTGTCTGGTCGTGGTGGTGGTGGTGTCTGGTCGTGGTGGTGGTGGTATCTGGTCGTGGTGGTGGTGGTGTCTGGTCGTGGTGGTGGTGGTGTCTGGTCGTGGTGGTGGTGGTGTCTGGTCGTGGTGGTGTCTGGTCGTGGTGGTGGTGTCTGGTCGTGGTGGTGGTGGTGTCTGGTCGTGGTGGTGGTGGTGTCTGGTCGTGGTGGTGGTGGTGTCTGGTCGTGGTGGTGTCTGGTCGTGGTGGTGGTGGTGTCTGGTCGTGGTGGTGGTGGTGTCTGGTCGTGGTGGTGGTGGTGTCTGGTCGTGGTGGTGGTGGTGGTGGTGTCTGGTCGTGGTGGTGGTGGTGGTGTCTGGTCGTGGTGGTGGTGGTGTCTGGTTGTGGTGGTGTCTGGTCGTGGTGGTGGTGGTGGTGTCTGGTCGTGGTGGTGGTGGTGTCTGGTCGTGGTGGTGGTGGTGTCTGGTCGTGGTGGTGGTGGTGTCTGGTCGTGGTGGTGGTGGTGTCTGGTCGTGGTGGTGTCTGGTCGTGGTGGTGGTGGTGTCTGGTCGTGGTGGTGGTGTCTGGTCGTGGTGGTGGTGGTGTCTGGTCGTGGTGGTGGTGGTGTCTGGTCGTGGTGGTGGTGGTGTCTGGTCGTGGTGGTGGTGGTGTCTGGTCGTGGTGGTGTCTGGTCGTGGTGGTGGTGTCTGGTCGTGGTGGTGGTGGTGTCTGGTCGTGGTGGTGGTGGTGTCTGGTCGTGGTGGTGTCTGGTCGTGGTGGTGGTGTCTGGTCGTGGTGGTGGTGGTGTCTGGTCGTGGTGGTGGTGGTGTCTGGTCGTGGTGGTGGTGGTGTCTGGTCGTGGTGGTGGTGGTGTCTGGTCGTGGTGGTGTTAGCTCCAGGGTCTGCCATGTTCCAGTTCCATTCTAGATCCACAACTACAGATCATCAGGTCTTTGGATCCTTGGGACAGAACAATGTTGAGGCTCCACTGTGTGTCTGTGTTCAAGATGGCGTAGAGGGAGCAGGATGGAGAGAGGCTGAGGAGGGATGAAGAGAGAGAAGAAGAGAGGGAGGTGGATGGAGAGAGAGAAGAAGAGAGGGAGGTGGGTGGAGAGAGGCAGAGGAGGGATGAAGAGAGAGAAGAAGAGAGGGAGGTGGATGGAGAGAGGCAGAGGAGGGATGAAGAGAGAGAAGAAGAGAGGGAGGTGGATGGAGAGAGGCAGAGGAGGGATGGAGAGAGAGAAGAAGAGAGGGAGGTGGATGGAGAGAAAGAAGAAGAGAGGGAGGTGGATGGAGAGAGGCTGAGGAGGGATGGAGAGAAAGAAGAAGAGAGGGAGGTGGATGGAGAGAAAGAAGAAGAGAGGGAGGTAGATGGAGAGAAAGAAGAAGAGAGGGAGGTGGATGGAGAGAGAAGAAGAGAGGGAGGTGGATGGAGAGAGAGAAGAAGAGAGGGAGAAGGATGGAGACTGGGCTATAGGTCTCTCCAGTCCATTAACTGAAACACAGTTCTGTTCCAGAGGTCAGTCATCCCTCCAATCTCTCTGAGTTCAGAGACCATGATATCCAGTTATCCATCCAGATATCAGTGATCTAGTATCTCTTCTCCTCTGTGAGGTCAAGCCAGGACAGAGTTCATTGTTCATAGTTCATGATCTCTTTTCCATCCTCAGCTTCACCACGGGGTTTAGCAGGTCACAGAAAGGTCATGCCCTCTTCCTCTTAATGGTCCCCGACCCTTAACACCTGACCTATGAACCTGGGCTGCTGGTAGGGTTAGAGGTTATCTGACCTTCTGTAGTTCCTCTCTCAGCCAGGAGGGGAGAGGCTGACCCAGCCGGTGTCCCCTGAACTCTGACCTCTAACCCTGTTAACTGACCTTCTGTAGTTCCTCTCTCAACCAGGAGGGGAGAGGCTGGCCCAGCCGGTGGAGCAGCTTGGACAGGTCTATGTTGTGTTCCCTATAATACCTGGACAGGTAGGACCGTGCCTAGAGAGAGAGAGAGAGAGAGAGAGAGAGACTATAATACCTGGACAGGTAGGACCGTGTCTAGAGAGAGAGAGAGAGAGAGAGAGAGAGAGAGAGAGAGAGAGAGAGAGAGAGAGAGAGAGAGAGAGAGAGAGAGAGAGAGAGAGACTATAATACCTGGACAGGTAGGACCGTGTCTAGAGAGAGAGAGAGAGAGAGAGACTATAATACCTGGACAGGTATGACCGTGTCTAGAGAGAGAGAGAGAGAGAGAGAGAGAGAGAGAGAGAGAGAGAGAGAGAGAGAGAGAGAGAGACTATAATACCTGGACAGGTAGGACCGTGTCTAGAGAGAGAGATAGAGAGAGAGAGAGAGAGAGAGAGAGAGAGAAGGGGGAAGATGACGGGATGGTAGATAAAGGGTATCCTCAAATCTTCTTTCGATCTCTCTTTGTGTGGTGTGGTGTTTGGTGTGTGGACAAGGGAGGTAACCCCTGTTACCTCCCTTGTCCCACCCCCCACACATGCGGTGACCTCACCCATTACAACCAGCATTTCCAGAGATACAACCTCTCTCATCATCACCCAGTGCCTGGGCTTACCTCCGCTGTACCCGCACCCCACCATACCCCTGTCTGCGCATTATGCCCTGAATATATTCTACCATGCCCAGAAACCTGCTCCTCTTATCCTCTGCCCCCAACGCTCTAGGCGACCAGTTTTGATAGCCTTTAGCCGTACCCTCATACTACTCCTTCTCTGTTCCGCGGGTGATGTGGAGGTAAACCCAGGCCCCGCATGTCCCCAGGTACCCTCATTTGTTGACTTCTGTGATCGAAAAGTCTTGGTTTTATGCATGTCAACATCAGAAGCCTCCTCCCTAAGTTTGTTTTACTCACTGCTTTAGCACACTCTGCTAACCCTGATGTCCTTGCCGTGTCTGAATCCTGGCTCAGGAAGGCCACCAAAAATTCAGAGATTTCCATACCCAACTATAACATCTTCCGTCAAGATAGAACTGCTAAAGGGGAGGAGTTGCAGTCTACTGCAGAGATAGCCTGCAAAGTAATGTCATACTTTCCAGGTCCATACCCAAACAGTTTGAACTACTAATTTTGAAAATTACTCTCTCCAGAAACAAGTCTCTCACTGTTGCCGCCTGCTACCGACCCCCCTCAGCTCCCAGCTGTGCCCTGGACACCATTTGTGAATTGATCGCCCCCCATCTAGCTTCAGAGTTCGTTCTGTTAGGTGACCTAAACTGGGATATGCTTAACACCCCGGCAGTCCTACAATCTAAGCTAGATGCCCTCAATCTCACTCAAATCATCAAGGAACCCACCAGGTACAACCCTAACTCTGTAAACAAGGGCACCCTCATAGACGTCATCCTGACCAACTGGCCCTCCAAATATACCTCTGCTGTCTTCAACCAGGATCTCAGCGATCGCCTGTATCCGCCACGGAGCCGCAGTCAAACGACCACCCCTCATCACTGTCAAACGCTCCCTAAAACACTTCTGTGAGCAGGCCTTTCTAATCGACATGGCCCGGGTATCCTGGAAGGACATTGACCTCATCCCGTCAGTTGAGGATGCATGGTCATTCTTTAAAAGTAACTTCCTCACCATTTTAGATAAGCATGCTCCGTTCAAAAAATGCAGAACCAAGAACAGATACAGCCCTTGGTTCACTCCAGACCTGACTGCCCTCGACCAGCACAAAAACATCCTGTGGCGGACTGCAATAGCATCGAATAGCCCCCGTGATATGCAACTGTTCAGGGAAGTCAGGAACCAATACACGCAGTCAGTCAGGAAAGCTAAGGCCAGCTTCTTCAGGCAGAAGTTTGCATCCTGTAGCTCCAACTCCAAAATGTTCTGGGACACTGTGAAGTCCATGGAGAACAAGAGCACCTCCTCCCAGCTGCCCACTGCTCTGAGGCTAGGAAACACGGTCTCCACCGATAAATCCATGATTATCGAAAACTTCAATAAGCACTTCTCAACGGCTGGCCATGCCTTCCGCCTGGCTACTCCAACCTCGGCCAACAGCTCCGCCCCCCCCCGTAGCTCCTCACCCAAGCCTCTCCAGGTTCTCCTTTACCCAAATCCAGAGAGCAGATGTTCTGAAAGAGCTGCAAAACCTGGACCCGTACAAATCAGCTGGGCTTGACAATCTGGACCCGCTATTTCTGAAACTATCTGCCGCCATTGTCGCAACCCCTATTACCAGCCTGTTCAACCTCTCTTTCATATCGTCTGAGATCCCCAAGGATTGAAAGCTGCCGCAGTCATCCCCCTCTTCAAAGGGGGAGACACCCTGGACCCAAACTGTTACAGACCTATATCCATCCTGCCCTGCCTATCTAAGGTCTTCGAAAGCCAAGTCAACAAACAGGTCACTGACCATCTCGAATCCCACCGTACCTTCTCCGCTGTGCAATCTGGTTTCCGAGCCGGTCACGGGTGCACCTCAGCCACACTCAAGGTACTAAACGATATCATAACCGCCATCGATAAAAGACAGTACTGTGCAGCCGTCTTCATCGACCTCGCCAAGGCTTTCGACTCTGTCAATCACCATATTCTTATCGGCAGACTCTACAGCCTCGGTTTTTCGGATGACTGCCTTGCCTGGTTCACCAATTACTTTGCAGACAGAGTTCAGTGTGTCAAATCGGAGGGCTTGCTGTCCGGTCCTCTGGCAGTCTCTATGGGGGTGCCACAGGGTTCAATTCTCGGGCCGACTCTTTTCTCTGTGTATATCAATGATGTTGCTCTTGCTGCGGGCGATTCCCTGATCCACCTCTACGCAGACGACACCATTCTAAATACTTTCGGCCCGTCATTAGACACTGTGCTATCTAACCTCCAAACGAGCTTCAATGCCATACAGCACTCCTTCCGTGGCCTCCAACTGCTCTTAAATGCGAGTAAAACCAAATGCATGCTTTTCAACCGATCGCTGCCTGCACCCGCATGCCCGACTAGCATCACCACCCTGGATGGTTCCGACCTTGAATATGTGGACATCTATAAGTACCTAGGTGTCTGGCTAGACTGCAAACTCTCCTTCCAGACCCACATCAAACATCTCCAATCGAAAATCAAATCAAGAGTCGGCTTTCTATTCCGCAACAAAGCCTCCTTCACTCACGCTGCCAAGCTTACCCTAGTTAAACTGACTATCCTACCGATCCTCGACTTCGGCGATGTCATCTACAAAATGGCTTCCAACACTCTACTCAGCAAACTGGATGCAGTCTATCACAGTGCCATCCGTTTTGTCACTAAAGCACCTTATACCACCCACCACTGCGACTTGTATGCTCTAGTCGGCTGGCCCTCACTACATATTCGTCGCCAGACCCACTGGCTCCAGGTCATCTACAAGTCCATGCTAGGTAAAGCTCCACCTTATCTCAGTTCACTGGTCACGATGGCAACACCCATCCGTAGCACGCGCTCCAGCAGGTGTATCTCACTGATCATCCCTAAAGCCAACACATCATTTGGCCGCCTTTCGTTCCAGTACTCTGCTGCCTGTGACTGGAATGAATTGCAAAAATCGCTGAAGTTGGAGACTTTTATCTCCCTCACCAACTTCAAACATCAGCTATCCGAGCAGCTAACCGATCGCTGCAGCTGTACATAGTCTATAGGAAAATAGCCCACCCATTTTCACCTACCTCCTTCCCATACTGTTTTTTATACTGTTTTTATTTATTTATTTTTCTGCTCTTTTGCACACCAATATCTCTACCTGTACATGACCTGATCATTTATCACTCCAGTGTTAATCTGCAAAACTGTATTATTCGCCTACCTCCTCATGCCTTTTGCACACATTGTATATAGACTGCCCATTTTTTTCTACTGTGTTATTGACTTGTTAATTGTTTATTCCATGTGTAACTCTGTGTTGTCTGTTCACACTGCTATGCTTTTATCTTGGCCAGGTCGCAGTTGCAAATGAGAACTTGTTCTCAACTAGCCTACCTGGTTAAATAAAGGTGAAATAAAAAAAATAAAAATAAAAATGGTGTGCGTCACAATAAGGTCATAACTTCCTGTAAGGATCTGATTGAGATCATAACTTCCTGTAAGGATCTGATTGAGGTCATAACTTCCTGTAAGGATCTGATTGAGATCATAACTTCCTGTAAGGATCTGATTGAGGTCATAACTTCCTGTAAGGATCTGGTTGAGATCATAACTTCCTGTAAGGATCTGGTTGAGATCATAACTTCCTGTAAGGATCTGATTGAGATCATAACTTCCTGTAAGGATCTGATTGAGGTCATAACTTCCTGTAAGGATCTGATTGAGGTCTAACTTCCTGTAAGGATCTGATTGAGGTCATAACTTCCTGTAAGGATCTGATTGAGGTCATAACTTCCTGTAAGGATCTGATTGAGATCTAACTTCCTGTAAGGATCTGATTGAGGTCATAACTTCCTGTAAGGATCTGGTTGAGATCATAACTTCCTGTAAGGATCTGATTGAGGTCATAACTTCCTGTAAGGATCTGATTGAGGTCTAACTTCCTGTGTGTCAGTGTGTGTGTGTGTGTGGGTGTGTTTTAACTCTGGTATGACTGTGGTTGTGTGTGTCAGTGTGTGTTACTTCTGGAATGACTATGGTTGTGTGTGTGTGTGTGTGTCAGTGTGTGTGTGTCAGTGTGTGTGTGTGGGTGTGTTTTAACTCTGGTATGACTGTGGTTGTGTGTGTCAGTGTGTGTTATGTCTGGAATGACTATGGTTGTGTGTGTGTGTGTGTGTGTGTGTGTGTGTGTGTGTGTGTGTGTGTGTGTGTGTGTGTGTGTGTGTGTGTGTGTGTGTGTGTGTGTGTGTGTGTGTGTGTGTGTGTGTGTGTGTGTGTGTGTGTGTGTGTGTGTGTGTGTCAGTGTGCGTGTGTGTCAGTGTGTGTGTGTGTGTCAGTGTGTGTGTGTGTGTCAGTGTGTGTGTGTGTCAGTGTGTGTGTGTGTCAGTGTGTGTGTGTGTGTGTGTGCGTGTGTGTGTGTGTGTGTGTGTGTGTGTGTGTGTGTGTGTGTGTGTGTGTGTGTGTGTGTGTTACCTCTGGTTCCATAGGAGGATACTCCAATCCTTTACTCCACAAACACTTCGTCTTCCCCCCATCTAAAAGCTGACACCACAAACCCGTCTGCTGGTCAAACCTGGAGAGGGAGAGGGAGAGGGAGAGGGAGAGAGAGAGAGAGAGAGAGAGAGAGAGAGAGAGAGAGAGAGAGAGAGAGAGAGAGGAGAGGGAGAGAACGTGGGAGAGAGAGAGAACGGGGGAGAAAGAGAACGTGGGAGAGAGACAGTAGTTCAGAGAGAGAGAGAGAATGTGGGAGAGAGAGAGAATGTGGGAGAGAGAGAGAATGTGGGAGAGAGAGAGAATGTGGGAGAGAGAGAGAGAACATGGGAGAGGAATGAGGAAGTCATGTAACGTGAAGGAGAGCCTGTGTGTGTGTGTGTGTGTGTGTGTGTGTGTGTGTGTGTGTGTGTGTGTGTGTGTGTGTGTGTGTGTGTGTGTGTGTGTGTGTGTGTGTGTGTGTGTGTGTGTGTGTGTGTGTGTGTGTGTGTGTGTGTGTGTGTGTGTGTGTGTGTGTGTGTGTGTACTGTAGAGTCTGTGTGTGTGTGTACCGTAGAGTCTGTGTGTAGTTGTAGTGAGGAGTCTGTGTGTGTGTACCGTAGAGTCTGTGTGTAGTTGTAGTGAGGAGTCTGTGTGTGTGTACCGTAGAGTCTGTGTGTAGTTGTAGTGAGGAGTAATCCCCAGGACCTTCTGGACCTGCTCCATCACTGCAGCTGGATCTCTCCTCAACTGCTGTCCATCTATAACCATCAGCTACACACACACACACACACACACACACACACACACACACACACACACACACACACACACACACACACACACACACACACACACACAGACAGACAGACAGACAGACAGACAGACAGACAGACAGACAGACAGACAGACAGACAGACAGACAGACAGACAGACAGACAGACAGACAGACAGACAGACATTTATTGAGTAAATGGGAGTCTTGGGAGTGCAACCATATGAAGATCATCAAAGGTAAGTGTAACTTGTGTAACTCTTCTACTTGGCTGGTTACTGTTTGTAATGATTTGTCTGCTGTTCTCAGATAATCGCATGGTTTGCTTTCGCAGTAAAGCCTTTTTGAAATCTGACAACATGGTTGGATTAACCTGTTAGTCCTACCCACACCGTATTCGGTAGCGTAATCATAGCCTCAAGCTCATTACCATAACGCAACGTTAGCGATTTCTAAAAATTGCAAATGAAATTAAATAAATATGCCTATCCTCAAGCTTATCCTTTTCTTAACAATCCTGTCGTCTCAGATTTTCAAAATATGCTTTAGAACCAGAGAAAATCAATAATTTGTGTAAGAGTGGTGATAGCTAGCTTAGCATTTAGCGTTAGCATTTAGCACGCAACATATTCACAAAAACCAGCAAAGGGATCAAATAAAATAATTTACCTTTGAAGAACTTCAGATGTTTCAATGAGGAGACTCTCAGTTACATAGCAGATGTCCAGTTTTTCCTGAAAGATGCTTGTGTAGGACACAACGTTCCGTTTGTTACTATGCATTTGGCTACCGAAACTAACCGAAAATTCAGTCACCTACACGTCAAACTTTTTTCCGAATTAACTCCATAATATCGACTGAAACATGGAAAACGTTGTTTGAATCCATCCTCAAGGTGTTTTGTCATATATCTCTTCATTGAAATGCCATTCCTGGAAGCCTGCATTGTTCTCAGATTCGGATGGAAAAATGCTGGTAGGTGACTTTTGCGCACCAATTTCCACGCAGACACCGTGCGGGACCCCTGGTAAATGTAGTCTCTTATGGTCAATCTTCCAATGATATGCCTACAAATACGTCACAATGCTGCAGACACCTTGGGGAAACGATAGGAAGTGTCCGTTCATTCCTGTCGCATTCACAGCCATATAAGGCGATCATGGAAAACGTGCCATCAGAAATCCTGCTGATTTCCTGGTCGCTCAAACATCTTGGTTTTGCCTGTAGGTTATGTTTTAAGGCACCCACAGTAAAAATCTTTGCAGTTCTGGAAACGTCAGAGTGTCTTCTTTCCAAAACTATCAATTCCAAGCATAGTCGAGCATCTTTTCGTGACAAAATATTGCGCTAAAAACGGGCACGTCTTTTTATCCAAAAATGAAATACTGCCCCTAGAGTCTTAACCGGTTAACAAGAAGTTAATCCTGGGATGTTAATCATCTCTCTAGGTGTCTATAGTAGAGTCCTGGTGTGTTAACCATCTCTCTAGGTGTGTATAGTAGAGTCCGGGGATGTTAATCATCTCTCTACATGTCTATAGTAGAGTCCTGGGATGTTAACCATCTCTCTAGGTGTCTATAGTAGAGTCCTGGGATGTTAACCATCTCTCTAGGTGTCTATAGTAGAGTCCTGGTGTGTTAACCATCTCTCTAGGTGTGTATAGTAGAGTCCGGGGATGTTAATCATCTCTCTACATGTCTATAGTAGAGTCCTGGGATGTTAACCATCTCTCTAGGTGTCTATAGTAGAGTCCTGGGATGTTAACCATCTCTCTAGGTGTCTATAGTAGAGTCCCGGGATGTTAACCATCTCTCTAGGTGTCTATAGTAGAGTCCTGGGATGTTAACCATCTCTCTAGGTGTTTATAGTAGAGTCCTGGGATGTTAACCATCTCTCTAGGTGTCTATAGTAGAGTACTGGGATGTTAACCATCTCTCTAGGTGTTTATAGTAGAGTCCTGGGATGTTAACCATCTCTCTAGGTGTCTATAGTAGAGTCCTGGGATGTTAATCATCTCTCTAGGTGTCTGTAGTAGAGTCCTGGGATGTTAACCATCTCTCCAGGTGTCTATAGTAGAGTCCTGGGATGTTAACCACCTCTCTAGGTGTCTATAGTAGAGTCCTGGGATGTTAACCATCTCTCTAGGTGTCTATAGTAGAGTCCTGGGATGTTAACCATCTCTCTAGGTGTCTATAGTAGAGTCCTGGGATGTTAACCATCTCTCTATGTGTCTATAGTAGAGTCCTGGGATGTTAACCATCTCTCTAGGTGTCTATAGTAGAGTCCTGGGATGTTAACCATCTCTCTACGTGTCTATAGTAGAGTCCTGGGATGTTAACCATCTCTCTAGGTGTCTATAGTAGAGTCCTGGGATGTTAACCATCTCTCTAGGTGTCTATAGTAGAGTCCTGGGATGTTAATCATCTCTCTAGGTGTCTATAGTAGAGTCCTGGGATGTTAATCATCTCTCTAGGTGTCTATAGTAGAGTCCTGGGATGTTAATCATCTCTCTAGGTGTCTATAGTAGAGTCCTGGGATGTTAACCATCTCTCTAGGTGTCTATAGTAGAGTCCTGGGATGTTACCCATCTCTCTATGTGTCTATAGTAGAGTCCTGGTGTGTTAACCATCTCTCTAGGTGTCTATAGTAGAGTCCTGGGATGTTACCCATCTCTCTAGGTGTCTATAGTAGAGTCCTGGGATGTTAACCATCTCTCTAGGTGTCTATAGTAGAGTCCTGGGGTGTTAACCATCTCTCTAGGTGTCTATAGTAGAGTCCTGGGATGTTAACCATCTCTCTAGGTGTCTATAGTAGAGTCCTGGGATGTTAACCATCTCTCTAGGTGTCTATAGTAGAGTCCTGGGATGTTAATCATCTCTCTAGGTGTCTATAGTAGAGTCCTGGGATGTTAACCATCTCTCTAGGTGTCTATAGTAGAGTCCTGGGGTGTTACCCATCTCTCTAGGTGTCTATAGTAGAGTCCTGGTGTGTTAACCATCTCTCTAGGTGTCTATAGTAGAGTCCTGGGGTGTTAACCATCTCGCTAGGTGTCTATAGTAGAGTCCTGGGATGTTAACCATCTCTCTAGGTGTCTATAGTAGAGTCCTGGGATGTTAACCATCTCTCTAGGTGTCTATAGTAGAGTCCTGGGATGTTAACCATCTCTCTAGGTGTCTATAGTAGAGTCCTGGGATGTTAACCATCTCTCTATGTGTCTATAGTAGAGTCCTGGGATGTTAACCATCTCTCTAGGTGTCTATAGTAGAGTCCCGGGATGTTAATCATCTCTCTAGGTGTCTATAGTAGAGTCCTGGGATGTTAACCATCTCTCTAGGTGTCTATAGTAGAGTCCTGGGATGTTAACCATCTCTCTAGGTGTCTATAGTAGAGTCCTGGGATGTTAACCATCTCTCTAGGTGTCTATAGTAGAGTCCTGGGATGTTAACCATCTCTCTAGGTGTCTATAGTAGAGTCCTGGGATGTTAACCATCTCTCTAGGTGTTTATAGTAGAGTCCTGGGATGTTAACCATCTCTCTAGGTGTCTATAGTAGAGTCCTGGGATGTTAATCATCTCTCTACGTGTCTGTAGTAGAGTCCTGGGATGTTAACCATCTCTCTAGGTGTCTATAGTAGAGTCCTGGGATGTTAACCATCTCTCTAGGTGTCTATAGTAGAGTCCTGGGGTGTTAACCATCTCTCTAGGTGTCTATAGTAGAGTCCTGGGATGTTAACCATCTCTCTAGGTGTCTATAGTAGAGTCCTGGGATGTTAACCATCTCTCTAGGTGTCTATAGTAGAGTCCTGGGATGTTAATCATCTCTCTAGGTGTCTATAGTAGAGTCCTGGGATGTTAACCATCTCTCTAGGTGTCTATAGTAGAGTCCTGGGGTGTTACCCATCTCTCTAGGTGTCTATAGTAGAGTCCTGGTGTGTTAACCATCTCTCTAGGTGTCTATAGTAGAGTCCTGGGGTGTTAACCATCTCGCTAGGTGTCTATAGTAGAGTCCTGGGATGTTAACCATCTCTCTAGGTGTCTATAGTAGAGTCCTGGGATGTTAACCATCTCTCTAGGTGTCTATAGTAGAGTCCTGGGATGTTAACCATCTCTCTAGGTGTCTATAGTAGAGTCCTGGGATGTTAACCATCTCTCTATGTGTCTATAGTAGAGTCCTGGGATGTTAACCATCTCTCTAGGTGTCTATAGTAGAGTCCTGGGATGTTAATCATCTCTCTAGGTGTCTATAGTAGAGTCCTGGGATGTTAATCATCTCTCTAGGTGTCTATAGTAGAGTCCTGGGATGTTAACCATCTCTCTAGGTGTCTATAGTAGAGTCCTGGGGTGTTACCCATCTCTCTAGGTGTCTATAGTAGAGTCCTGGTGTGTTAACCATCTCTCTAGGTGTCTATAGTAGAGTCCTGGGGTGTTAACCATCTCGCTAGGTGTCTATAGTAGAGTCCTGGGATGTTAACCATCTCTCTAGGTGTCTATAGTAGAGTCCTGGGATGTTAACCATCTCTCTAGGTGTCTATAGTAGAGTCCTGGGATGTTAACCATCTCTCTAGGTGTCTATAGTAGAGTCCTGGGATGTTAACCATCTCTCTATGTGTCTATAGTAGAGTCCTGGGATGTTAACCATCTCTCTAGGTGTCTATAGTAGAGTCCTGGGATGTTAATCATCTCTCTAGGTGTCTATAGTAGAGTCCTGGGATGTTAACCATCTCTCTAGGTGTCTATAGTAGAGTCCTGGGATGTTAACCATCTCTCTAGGTGTCTATAGTAGAGTCCTGGGATGTTAACCATCTCTCTAGGTGTCTATAGTAGAGTCCTGGGATGTTAACCATCTCTCTAGGTGTCTATAGTAGAGTCCTGGGATGTTAACCATCTCTCTAGGTGTTTATAGTAGAGTCCTGGGATGTTAACCATCTCTCTAGGTGTCTATAGTAGAGTCCTGGGATGTTAATCATCTCTCTAGGTGTCTGTAGTAGAGTCCTGGGATGTTAACCATCTCTCCAGGTGTCTATAGTAGAGTCCTGGGATGTTAACCATCTCTCTAGGTGTCTATAGTAGAGTCCTGGGATGTTAATCATCTCTCTAGGTGTCTATAGTAGAGTCCTGGGATGTTAACCATCTCTCTAGGTGTCTATAGTAGAGTCCTGGGATGTTACCCATCTCTCTATGTGTCTATAGTAGAGTCCTGGTGTGTTAACCATCTCTCTAGGTGTCTATAGTAGAGTCCTGGGATGTTACCCATCTCTCTAGGTGTCTATAGTAGAGTCCTGGGATGTTAACCATCTCTCTAGGTGTCTATAGTAGAGTCCTGGGATGTTAACCATCTCTCTAGGTGTCTATAGTAGAGTCCTGGGATGTTAACCATCTCTCTAGGTGTCTATAGTAGAGTCCTGGGATGTTAACCATCTCTCTAGGTGTCTATAGTAGAGTCCTGGGATGTTAACCCTCCCTCTAGGTGTCTATAGTAGAGTCCTGGGATGTTAACCATCTCTCTATGTGTCTATAGTAGAGTCCTGGGATGTTAACCATCTCTCTAGGTGTCTATAGTAGAGTCCTGGGATGTTAACCATCTCTATAGGTGTCTATAGTAGAGTCCTGGGATGTTAACCATCTCTCTACGTGTCTATAGTAGAGTCCTGGGATGTTAACCATCTCTCTAGGTGTCTATAGTAGAGTCCTGGGATGTTAACCATCTCTCTAGGTGTCTATAGTAGAGTCCTGGGATGTTAATCATCTCTCTAGGTGTCTATAGTAGAGTCCTGGGATGTTAATCATCTCTCTAGGTGTCTATAGTAGAGTCCTGGGATGTTAATCATCTCTCTAGGTGTCTATAGTAGAGTCCTGGGATGTTAACCATCTCTCTAGGTGTCTATAGTAGAGTCCTGGGATGTTACCCATCTCTCTATGTGTCTATAGTAGAGTCCTGGTGTGTTAACCATCTCTCTAGGTGTCTATAGTAGAGTCCTGGGATGTTAACCATCTCTCTAGGTGTCTATAGTAGAGTCCTGGGATGTTAACCATCTCTCTAGGTGTCTATAGTAGAGTCCTGGGATGTTAACCATCTCTCTAGGTGTCTATAGTAGAGTCCTGGGATGTTAATCATCTCTCTAGGTGTCTATAGTAGAGTCCTGGGATGTTAACCATCTCTCTAGGTGTCTATAGTAGAGTCCTGGGATGTTAACCATCTCTCTAGGTGTCTATAGTAGAGTCCTGGGATGTTAACCATCTCTCTAGGTGTCTATAGTAGAGTCCTGGGATGTTAACCATCTCTCTAGGTGTCTATAGTAGAGTCCTGGGATGTTAACCATCTCTCTAGGTGTTTATAGTAGAGTCCTGGGATGTTAACCATCTCTCTAGGTGTCTATAGTAGAGTCCTGGGATGTTAATCATCTCTCTAGGTGTCTGTAGTAGAGTCCTGGGATGTTAACCATCTCTCCAGGTGTCTATAGTAGAGTCCTGGGATGTTAACCATCTCTCTAGGTGTCTATAGTAGAGTCCTGGGATGTTAATCATCTCTCTAGGTGTCTATAGTAGAGTCCTGGGATGTTAACCATCTCTCTAGGTGTCTATAGTAGAGTCCTGGGATGTTACCCATCTCTCTATGTGTCTATAGTAGAGTCCTGGTGTGTTAACCATCTCTCTAGGTGTCTATAGTAGAGTCCTGGGATGTTACCCATCTCTCTAGGTGTCTATAGTAGAGTCCTGGGATGTTAACCATCTCTCTAGGTGTCTATAGTAGAGTCCTGGGATGTTAACCATCTCTCTAGGTGTCTATAGTAGAGTCCTGGGATGTTAACCATCTCTCTAGGTGTCTATAGTAGAGTCCTGGGATGTTAACCATCTCTCTAGGTGTCTATAGTAGAGTCCTGGGATGTTAACCCTCCCTCTAGGTGTCTATAGTAGAGTCCTGGGATGTTAACCATCTCTCTATGTGTCTATAGTAGAGTCCTGGGATGTTAACCATCTCTCTAGGTGTCTATAGTAGAGTCCTGGGATGTTAACCATCTCTATAGGTGTCTATAGTAGAGTCCTGGGATGTTAACCATCTCTCTACGTGTCTATAGTAGAGTCCTGGGATGTTAACCATCTCTCTAGGTGTCTATAGTAGAGTCCTGGGATGTTAACCATCTCTCTAGGTGTCTATAGTAGAGTCCTGGGATGTTAATCATCTCTCTAGGTGTCTATAGTAGAGTCCTGGGATGTTAATCATCTCTCTAGGTGTCTATAGTAGAGTCCTGGGATGTTAATCATCTCTCTAGGTGTCTATAGTAGAGTCCTGGGATGTTAACCATCTCTCTAGGTGTCTATAGTAGAGTCCTGGGATGTTACCCATCTCTCTATGTGTCTATAGTAGAGTCCTGGTGTGTTAACCATCTCTCTAGGTGTCTATAGTAGAGTCCTGGGATGTTAACCATCTCTCTAGGTGTCTATAGTAGAGTCCTGGGATGTTAACCATCTCTCTAGGTGTCTATAGTAGAGTCCTGGGATGTTAATCATCTCTCTAGGTGTCTATAGTAGAGTCCTGGGATGTTAACCATCTCTCTAGGTGTCTATAGTAGAGTCCTGGGGTGTTACCCATCTCTCTAGGTGTCTATAGTAGAGTCCTGGTGTGTTAACCATCTCTCTAGGTGTCTATAGTAGAGTCCTGGGGTGTTAACCATCTCGCTAGGTGTCTATAGTAGAGTCCTGGGATGTTAACCATCTCTCTAGGTGTCTATAGTAGAGTCCTGGGATGTTAACCATCTCTCTAGGTGTCTATAGTAGAGTCCTGGGATGTTAACCATCTCTCTATGTGTCTATAGTAGAGTCCTGGGATGTTAACCATCTCTCTAGGTGTCTATAGTAGAGTCCTGGGATGTTAACCATCTCTCTACGTGTCTATAGTAGAGTCCTGGGATGTTAACCATCTCTCTAGGTGTCTATAGTAGAGTCCTGGGATGTTAACCATCTCTCTAGGTGTCTATAGTAGAGTCCTGGGATGTTAATCATCTCTCTAGGTGTCTATAGTAGAGTCCTGGGATGTTAATCATCTCTCTAGGTGTCTATAGTAGAGTCCTGGGATGTTAATCATCTCTCTAGGTGTCTATAGTAGAGTCCTGGGATGTTAACCATCTCTCTAGGTGTCTATAGTAGAGTCCTGGGATGTTACCCATCTCTCTATGTGTCTATAGTAGAGTCCTGGTGTGTTAACCATCTCTCTAGGTGTCTATAGTAGAGTCCTGGGATGTTACCCATCTCTCTAGGTGTCTATAGTAGAGTCCTGGGATGTTAACCATCTCTCTAGGTGTCTATAGTAGAGTCCTGGGATGTTAACCATCTCTCTAGGTGTCTATAGTAGAGTCCTGGGATGTTAACCATCTCTCTAGGTGTCTATAGTAGAGTCCTGGGATGTTAACCATCTCTCTAGGTGTCTATAGTAGAGTCCTGGGATGTTAATCATCTCTCTAGGTGTCTATAGTAGAGTCCTGGGATGTTAACCATCTCTCTAGGTGTCTATAGTAGAGTCCTGGGGTGTTACCCATCTCTCTAGGTGTCTATAGTAGAGTCCTGGTGTGTTAACCATCTCTCTAGGTGTCTATAGTAGAGTCCTGGGGTGTTAACCATCTCGCTAGGTGTCTATAGTAGAGTCCTGGGATGTTAACCATCTCTCTAGGTGTCTATAGTAGAGTCCTGGGATGTTAACCATCTCTCTAGGTGTCTATAGTAGAGTCCTGGGATGTTAACCATCTCTCTAGGTGTCTATAGTAGAGTCCTGGGATGTTAATCATCTCTCTAGGTGTCTATAGTAGAGTCCTGGGATGTTAACCATATCTCTAGGTGTCTATAGTAGATTCCTGGGATGTTAACCATCTCTCTAGGTGTCTATAGTAGAGTCCTGGGATGTTAACCATCTCTCTACATGTCTATAGTAGAGTCCTGGGATGTTAACCATCTCTCTATGTGTCTATATTAGAGTCCTGGGATGTTAACCATCTCTCTAGGTGTCTATAGTAGAGTCCTGGGATGTTAACCATCTCTCTAGGTGTCTATAGTAGAGTCCTGGGATGTTAACCATCTCTCTAGGTGTCTATAGTAGAGTCCTGGGATGTTAACCATCTCTCTAGGTGTCTATAGTAGAGTCCTGGGATGTTAACCATC
The DNA here is from genome assembly GCF_021184085.1 of Oncorhynchus gorbuscha. Classification (NCBI taxonomy): domain Eukaryota; kingdom Metazoa; phylum Chordata; class Actinopteri; order Salmoniformes; family Salmonidae; genus Oncorhynchus; species Oncorhynchus gorbuscha. The sequence goes on along the minus strand of NW_025745931.1, from coordinate 130,893 downwards.
TCTCTAGGTGTCTATAGTAGAGTCCTGGGATGTTAATCATCTCTCTAGGTGTCTATAGTAGAGTCCTGGGATGTTAACCATCTCTCTAGGTGTCTATAGTAGAGTCCTGGGGTGTTACCCATCTCTCTAGGTGTCTATAGTAGAGTCCTGGTGTGTTAACCATCTCTCTAGGTGTCTATAGTAGAGTCCTGGGGTGTTAACCATCTCGCTAGGTGTCTATAGTAGAGTCCTGGGATGTTAACCATCTCTCTAGGTGTCTATAGTAGAGTCCTGGGATGTTAACCATCTCTCTAGGTGTCTATAGTAGAGTCCTGGGATGTTAACCATCTCTCTAGGTGTCTATAGTAGAGTCCTGGGATGTTAACCATCTCTCTAGGTGTCTATAGTAGAGTCCTGGGATGTTAACCATCTCTCTAGGTGTCTATAGTAGAGTCCTGGGATGTTAATCATCTCTCTAGGTGTCTATAGTAGAGTCCTGGGATGTTAACCATCTCTCTAGGTGTCTATAGTAGAGTCCTGGGATGTTAACCATCTCTCTATGTGTCTATAGTAGAGTCCTGGGATGTTAACCATCTCTCTAGGTGTCTATAGTAGAGTCCTGGGATGTTAATCATCTCTCTAGGTGTCTATAGTAGAGTCCTGGGATGTTAACCATATCTCTAGGTGTCTATAGTAGATTCCTGGGATGTTAACCATCTCTCTAGGTGTCTATAGTAGAGTCCTGGGATGTTAACCATCTCTCTACATGTCTATAGTAGAGTCCTGGGATGTTAACCATCTCTCTAGGTGTCTATAGTAGAGTCCTGGGATGTTAACCATCTCTCAAGGTGTCTATAGTAGAGTCCTGGGATGTTAACCATCTCTCTAGGTGTCTATAGTAGAGTCCTGGGATGCTAACCATCTCTCTAGGTGTCTATAGTAGAGTCCTGGGATGTTAACCATCTCTCTAGGTTTCTATAGTAGAGTCCTGGGATGTTAATCATCTCTCTAGGTGTCTATAGTAGAGTCCTGGGATGTTAATCATCTCTCTAGGTGTCTATAGTAGAGTCCTGGGATGTTAATCATCTCTCTAGGTGTCTATAGTAGAGTCCTGGGATGTTAACCATCTCTCTAGGTGTCTATAGTAGAGTCCTGGGATGTTAACCATCTCTCTAGGTGTCTATAGTAGAGTCCTGGGATGTTAATCATCTCTCTAGGTGTCTATAGTAGAGTCCTGGGATGTTAACCATCTCTCTAGGTGTCTATAGTAGAGTCCTGGGGTGTTACCCATCTCTCTAGGTGTCTATAGTAGAGTCCTGGTGTGTTAACCATCTCTCTAGGTGTCTATAGTAGAGTCCTGGGGTGTTAACCATCTCGCTAGGTGTCTATAGTAGAGTCCTGGGATGTTAACCATCTCTCTAGGTGTCTATAGTAGAGTCCTGGGATGTTAACCATCTCTCTAGGTGTCTATAGTAGAGTCCTGGGATGTTAACCATCTCTCTAGGTGTCTATAGTAGAGTCCTGGGATGTTAATCATCTCTCTAGGTGTCTATAGTAGAGTCCTGGTGTGTTAACCATCTCTCTAGGTGTCTATAGTAGAGTCCTGGGATGTTAACCATCTCTCTAGGTGTCTATAGTAGAGTCCTGGGATGTTAACCATCTCTCTAGGTGTCTATAGTAGAGTCCTGGGATGTTAACCATCTCTCTAGGTGTCTATAGTAGAGTCCTGAGATGTTAACCATCTCTCTAGGTGTCTATAGTAGAGTCCTGGGATGTTAATCATCTCTCTAGGTGTCTATAGTAGAGTCCTGGGATGTTACCCATCTCTCTAGGTGTCTATAGTAGAGTCCTGGTGTGTTAACCATCTCTCTAGGTGTCTATAGTAGAGTCTTGGGATGTTAACGATCTCTCTAGGTGTCTATAGTAGAGTCCTGGGATGTTAACCATCTCTCTAGGTGTCTATAGTAGAGTCCTGGGATGTTAGCCATCTCTCTAGGTGTGTATTGTAGAGTCCCGGGGTGTGTACCTGGTCAACAGTGTAGTGTGTTAGCCATCTCTCTAGGTGTGTATTGTAGAGTCCCGGGGTGTGTACCTGGTCAACAGGGTAGTGTGTTAGCCATCTCTCTAGGTGTGTATTGTAGAGTCCCGGGGTGAGACAGAGGTCCTGTAGTGATCGGATGTTGGACGGCGCCCCGTGTTGAGCGCTGATGACATCATAGAAGGAGAGCATCGACCCGGTGCGTTCCTCAAGAGCCTTCTGGTGCTGAAATACACCGCGTTAGAACACATACACACAAATATACACACACACACACACACACACACACACACACACACACACACACACACACACACACACACACACACACACACACACACACACACACACACACACACACACACACACACACACACACACACACACACACACACACACACCTTGAATTTGAATTCAAGGACACTGAATTTGATAAACAATGAGCGAACAAAACATTAAGAACACCTTCCTCATGTTGACTTGAGCCACCGTTTGTCCTCAGTGGAGCCTCGATTCGTCGGGGACTCTACAAGGTGTTGAAAGCGTTCCCCAGGGATGCTGACCCATGTTGACTACAATGCTTCCCACAGTTAGTCCTCAGAGGAGCCTTGATCCGTCGGGGACTCTACAAGGTGTTGAAAGCGTTCCCCAGGGATGCTGACCCATGTTGACTACAATGCTTCCCACAGTTTGTCCTTTGGGTGGTTGAACCATACTTGACATGCATGGTAAACTGTTGAGCGTGAAAAACCCAGCAGCGTTGCAGTTCTTGACACAAACCCCCTGGTGCCTACTGCCACACCCCGTTCAAAGGCACTTCAACCTGTTGTCCATTCACCTGTCTGGCCCCTTCACCCTCTGAATGGCACACATACACAATCACTGTCTCAATTGTCTCAAGTCTTAAAAATCCTTCTTTAACCCGTCATCCTTTCATTCATCTACACTGATTGAAGTGGATTAAACAGGTGACATCAATAAGGGATCATGTCTTTCACCTGTATTCACCTGGTCAGTCTGAGTCATGGAAAGAACAGGTGTTCTTAATGTTTTGTCCACTCGTTGTATATTTTGATCATGAAACATCAAACATGACGTTATATACACCCACATCAAGTATTGATGAAACAATTGACAAAACCTGTGAATATTTGAAGTTGTTACATTTCATTAATCACTGACACATGTTGTTCAATATGGGGGGAGGAATACTACATTTCCCAGAATGCATTAGTGAAACCTCACGTTCACCCGGAAGATGTTGAAAAAGAAGCCAATCAAATGACATGGTTGTTGGATCAATAACGGTCTGTTCTAAGCACTAAGGTTATTAAAAGACGATATCAACACTGAGGTTATTAAAAGACGATATCAACACTGAGGTTATTAAAAGACGATATCAACACTGAGGTTATTAAAAGACGATATCAACACTGAGGTTATTAAAAGACCATATCAACACTGAGGTTATTAAAAGACCATATCAACACTGAGGTTATTAAAAGACCATATCAACACTGAGGTTATTAAAAGACCATATCAACACTGAGGTTATTAAAAGACCATATCAACACTGAGGTTATTAAAAGACAATATCAACACTGAGGTTATTAAAATACCATATCAACACTGAGGTTATTAAAAGACCATATCAACACTGAGGTTATTAAAAGACCATATCAACATTGAGGTTATGAAAAGACCATATCAACACTGAGGTTATTAAAATACCATATCAACACTGAGGTTATTAAAAGACCATATCAACACTGAGGTTATTAAAATACCATATCAACACTGAGGTTATTAAAATACCATATCAACACTGAGGTTATTAAAAGACCATATCAACACTGAGGTTATTAAAAGACCATATCAACACTGAGGTTATTAAAAGACCATATCAACACTGAGGTTATTAAAAGACCATATCAACACTGAGGTTATTAAAAGACGATATCAACACTGAGGTTATTAAAAGACCATATCAACACTGAGGTTATTAAAAGACCATATCAACACTGAGGTTATTAAAAGACCATATCAACACTGAGGTTATTAAAAGACCATATCAACATTGAGGTTATTAAAAGACCATATCAACACTGAGGTTATTAAAAGACGATATCAACACTGAGGTTATTAAAAGACCATATCAACACTGAGGTTATTAAAAGACCATATCAACACTGAGGTTATTAAAAGACCATATCAACACTGAGGTTATTAAAAGACCATATCAACACTGAGGTTATTAAAAGACCATATCAACACTGAGGTTATTAAAAGACCATATCAACACTAAGGTTATTAAAATAAATAGTAAATAAATAAATAAAAAATAATATATATTCTTTTGATATCTGGAAGTGTGACCTGATTTAATAACACACTTCCTGTCACTCAAACTCAAAACTCAAATTCTGCATCCTGTCGTGTTTGGCCAATTCAATTCCAATTTTAACTCATGAGCTGAATAGGAGTGTGTGTTATGGTCGTTGTGTGTGTGTGTGTGTGTGTGTGTGTGTGTGTGTGTGTGTGTGTGTGTGTGTGTGTGTGTGTGTGTGTGTGTGTGTGTGTGTGTGTGTGTGTGTGTGTGTGTGTGTGTGTGTGTGTGTGTGTGTGTGTACCTGGTACCAGCTATAAGCCCTGTCTGAGGGGTTGATCAGCACGGTCAGTATCTTGGCTTTTGGCAGCAGAGCGGCGGCGCGGCGAGGAGCGTCTTCAGAGGGGAAGTAGGCGGAGCTCTTCTCAAAGAGGAAGTCACTGGTGACGTTAGACGGGAGCGGGAACAACTCCATATACCTAGACAGGAAGTATAATAATAGATATATAGTAAGGTAGATTACCAGTCTATTCCCGGGTGGTAGTTGTATCATAGATATATAATAACATAGATTACCAGTCTATTCCCTGGTGGTAGTTGTATCATAGATATATAGTAACATAGATTACCAGTCTATTCCCTGGTGGTAGTTGTATCATAGATATATAGTAACATAGATTACCAGTCTATTCCCTGGTGGTAGTTGTATCATAGATATATAGTAACATAGATTACCAGTCTATTCCCTGGAAGTAGTTGTATCATAGATATATAGTAATGTAGATTACCAGTCTATTCCCTGGAGGTAGTTGTATCATAGATATATAGTAATGTAGATTACCAGTCTATTCCCTGGTAGTAGTTGTATCATAGATATATAGTAACATAGATTACCAGTCTATTCCCTGGTGGTAGTTGTATCATAGATATATAGTAACATAGATTACCATTCTATTCCCTGGTGGTAGTTGTATCATAGATATATAGTAACATAGATTACCAGTCTATTCCCTGGTGGTAGTTGTATCATAGATAATGTAGATTACCAGTATATTCCCTGGTGGCAGTTGTATCATAGATAATGTAGATTACCAGTATATTCCCTGGTGGCAGTTGTATCATAGATATATAATAACATAGATTACCAGTCTATTCCCGGGTGGTAGTTGTATCATAGATATATAATAACATAGATTACCAGTCTATTCCCTGGTGGAGGTTGTATCATAGAAATATAGTAACATATGTTACCTGTATATTCCCTGGTTGTGTCACGAATATTACCGAAGGTGACTCCCCTTCTTGTTCGGGTGGCGCTCGGCGGTCGTCGTCGCCGGTCTACTAGCTATCGCCGATCCGTTGTTCTGTGTTCGTTTAGTTTTGTCTAATTGGTAGCACCTGTTTCTAGTTTGATTATTAGGATAGGGTATATATAGTCTGTTTAGCCCGCTTCTGTTTCGTTGCCGGCTTGTTCGTCTGTTAAGTTGGTTGAGTGTATTTTGTTGTATTTTGGGTTACACGCTGTCCGGTTATATTTCTGTTCATTTGTGTTTTCACTTTGTACATGTGTTTCGGGACATTAAAGCGTGTTGTTTTTCCCACATCTTTGCTCTCTGCGCCTGACTCCACACCTCTTCACTCATAACTGTGACAGAAGCCCGCACCCCGATATGGAGTCAGCAGGAGCAGCGACCACTCCTCTTCCCACTATGGAGGAGAGAGTCCAACATCACACATCCATCCTCCATCGCCTAGGATCAGCGATGGAACGGATGATGGAGAGGATGGATCGTTGGGAGAGGAATGGTTTCCCTACTACTCCACCGACCCTCCCACCAGCAACTCTACCATCTGCCCCATCTGGATCCGGTTCCAGCGCTCTGCTCATGACGCCTCCGAGGAAATACGACGGAACAGCGACAGGGTGCCAGGGATTCCTGCTGCAATTAGACCTCTACCTGTCCACCGTTCGACCGGCCCCCTCAGAGGAGGAGAGAGTAGGGGTCCTCATCACCTGCCTGTCTGGTAGAGCCCTGGAGTGGGCTAATGCGGTCTGGAACGGGCCCGACTCGGCAAGAGACAACTACTCAGAGTTCATCCGCCGTTTCAGGGCCGTGTTCGATCACCCTCCAGAGGGTCGTGCGGCAGGTGAGAGATTGTTCCATCTGAGACAGGGGAAGAGGAGCGCGCAGGACTTCGCGCTGGAGTTCCGGACCTTGGCTGCGGGAGCAGGGTGGAACGACAGGGCCCTGATAGACCATTACAGGTGTAGCCTTAGAGAGGACGTCCGTAGGGAGCTGGCCTGTCGGGATACTACACTTGGCCTGGATGGACTGATAGACCTGTCGATCCGGTTGGACCATCTGCTAGCTGCTCGTGGACGTTCTGAAAGGGTCTTGTCAGTTCTACCTCCTGATCCTCCTGCCCCTATTCCGATGGAGTTAGGAGGTACCGCATCAGGGAGATCGGAGGAGGAAGCTCCTCCTGTACCAGTTGTGGCCGGAGAGGGCACACGTCTGGTCGGTGCTGGAGGAATTCATCTGGGAATCATGAGGGCAGGCAGAATACTCATCGGTCACCCCAGGTGAGTAAGCACCACACTCTCCCAGAGTTTCCTGTTGGTCACATGTTTCTATTAATTTGTTTCCTAAATTATTCTCCTTCTCTCCAGCATAAGGCACTGGTAGATTCAGGCGCAGCTTGAAACTTTATAGATCGCGGACTCGCTCAGAGGTTGAGGATTCCGTTAGTTAAAGTAAACCCCCTTTTCCCGTGCACTCTTTAGATAGTCGACCATTAGGGTCAGGGCTGGTGAAGAAAGCTACAATTTCGTTGGAGATGATTACGCAGGGGAATCACAAGGAGCGAATTAGTTTGTTCCTTATCGATTCACCTGCGTTTCCAGGTATTCTGGGGATACCCTGGTTGGCTATTCATAATCCTACGATTTCGTGGAAACAGGGAACTCTACAGGGGTGGTCTGATGAGTGTTCAGGCAGGTGTGTAGGGGTTTCCATCGGTGCTACAACAGTGGAGAGTCCAGACCAGGTTTCCACCGTGCGCATTCCAGCTGAGTATGATGATTTGGCTCTCCACTGGCTTCCAGTTGAAGCTCGCATCCGCTACAAGACCATGGTGCTTGCCTACGGAGCTGTGAGGGGAACGGCACCTCAGTACCTCCAGGCTCTGATCAGGCCCTACACCCAAACAAGGGCACTGCGTTCATCCACCTCTGGCCTGCTCGCCTCCCTACCACTGAGGAAGTACAGCTCCCGCTCAGCCCAGTCAAAACTGTTCGCTGCCCTGGCCCCCCAATGGTGGAACAAACTCCCTCACGACGCCAGGACAGCGGAGTCAATCACCACCTTCCGGAGACACCTGAAACCCCACCTCTTTAAGGAATACCTAGGATAGGATAAGTAATCCCTCTCACCCCCCCCCCCTTAAGATTTAGATGCACTATTGTAAAGTGACTGTTCCACTGGATGTCATAAGGTGAATGCACCAATTTGTAAGTCGCTCTGGATAAGAGCATCTGCTAAATGACTTAAATGTAAATGTAATGTAAATGTTTTCAGTAAAAAGAAAGCGACCCAATTACCACCCCATAGGCAGGGGGATTGCGTGATAAATCTCCAGGTTAACGCTGCACTTCCCAGGAGTCATGTGTATCCTTTGTCTCAGGAGGAGAAGGTGGCTATGGAAAATTATATCACCGAGGCTCTGGGACAGGGGTACATTCGGCCCTCCATGTCACCTGTCTCTTCGAGTTTCTTTTTTGTGAAGAAAAAAGATGGTGGTTTGCGTCCGTGTATTGATTATAGAGGTCTAAATTCCATCACAGTGGGTTTTAGTTACCCACTACCTCTCATTGCTACGGTAGTGGAATCATTTCACGGAGCGCAGTTCTTCACTAAACTGGATCTCAGGAGTGCTTATAATTTGGTGCGTATTCGGAAGGGAGATGAGTGGAAAACTGCATTTAGTACTACGTCGGGCCATTATGAGTATCGCGTCATGCCATACGGTTTAAAGAATGCTCCAGCTATATTTCAATCCTTCGTGGATGAAATACTCAGAGACCTGCACGGACAGGGTGTAGTGGTTTATATTGACGATATTTTGATCTACTCCGCTACACGCACTGCGCATGTATCTCTTGTGCGTAAAGTTCTTAGACGACTGCTGGAGCATGACTTGTATGTGAAGGCGGAGAAATGTGAGTTTTTCAAACAATCAGTTTCCTTCCTGGGTTATCGTATTTCTAGCTCTGGTTTGGTAATGGAGGGTGATCACGTTAAGGCCGTGCGTAATTGGCCGACTCCGACCACGGTAAAGGAGGTTTGCCAATTACTACCGGAGGTTTATCCGGGGTTTTGGTCAGATAGCTGCCCCTATTACCTCACTGCTGAAGGGGGGACCGGTGCGTTTACAGTGGTCAGCAGAGGCGAACGGAGCTTTTCATAAGTTGAAGGCGATGTTTACTAAAGCGCCGGTGTTGGCACATCCGGACCCTTCTTTGGCGTTTATAGTAGAGGTGGACGCATCCGAGGCTGGGGTTGGAGCTGTGCTCTCACAGCATTCGGGTGTGCCACCGAAGCTCCGCCCCTGTGCTTTTTTTTCTAAGAAACTCGGGCCAGCGGAGCGGAATTATGATGTGGGGGATAGGGAGTTGTTGGCTATGGTTAAGGCCCTGAAGGTGTGGAGACACTGGCTTGAGGGGGCTAAGCACCCTTTCCTTATCTGGACTGACCATCGTAACCTGGAGTATATCCTATCAGCTAGGAGACTGAATCCTCGTCAGGCAAGGTGGGCCATGTTTTTCACCAGATTTAATTTCACTGTCTCATATAGACCAGGTTCCCTCAACACTAAGGCTGACGCGCTGTCAAGACTTTACGACACTGAGGACAGGTCCATCGATCCTACTCCCATCATTCCGGCAGCTAAGCTGGTGGCACCGGTAGTATGGGATGTGGACGCGGACATCGAGCGGGCACTAAGGGGGGAACCTACGCCTCCACAGTGTCCGGAGGGTCGTAGGTACGTGCCGCTGGCTGTTCGTGATCAATTGATTCGATGGGCTCATTGTCTACCCTCGTCGGGTCACCCAGGTGTTTATAGGACCGTGAGAGGTCTTGAGAGGAAGTACTGGTGGCCCACTTTGAGGAGGGATGTGCGATTCTATGTTTCCTCCTGTTCGGTGTGCGCCCAGAGTAAGGCTCCTAGACACCTGCCAAGAGGTAAATTACAACCTCTTCCCATTCCACAACGGCCGTGGACCCATCTTTCGGTGGATTTTCTTACTGACCTTCCCCCCTCTCAGGGTAACACTACTATCCTGGTCGTTGTGGATCGGTTCTCTAAGTCCTGCCGTCTTATCCCATTGCCCGGTTTCCCTACGGCCCTACAGACTGCGGAAGCTCTTTTCACCCATGTCTTCCGGTACTACGGGGTGCCCGAGGATATAGTTTCTGATCGGGGCCCCCAATTTATCTCCCGTGTTTGGAGAGCATTTATGGAACGTCTGGGGGTCTCGGTCAGCCTTACCTCAGGGTATCACCCGGAGAGTAATGGTCAGGTGGAGAGAGTCAACCAGGAGGTGGGTAGGTTTCTGCGGTCATATTGCCAGGACCGGCCAGGCGAGTGGGCAAGATATATTCCCTAGGCAGAAATAGCCCAGAATTCACTAAGCCACTCTTCTACCAACATGTCACCATTTGAGTGCGTGTTGGGGTACCAGCCGGTCTTGGCACCGTGGCATCAGAGCCAGACTGAGGCTCCTGCGGTGGAGGAGTGGGTACAGCGCTCTAAGGAGACCTGGAGGGCAGTCCAGGAGTCATTACGCCAAGCTAGTATAAGGCAGAGGAAGAGCGCTGACCGTCACCGCAGTGAGGCCCCCGTGTTTGCACCTGGGGACAGGGTCTGGCTCTCGACCCGTAACCTGCCTCTCCACTTGCCCTGCCGGAAGCTGGGTCCGCAGTGTATAGGGCCATTTAAAGTCCTGAGGAGAATAAATGAGGTTTGTTATCGATTATCACTTCCTTCCTATTATCGTATTAACCCCTCATTTCATGTGTCTCTTCTCAGGCCGGTGGTAGCTGGTCCCCTGCAGGAGAATGAGGTACCGGAGGTTCCTCCACCCCCTCTGGACATCGAGGGGTCCCCGGCGTACAAGATACGAGCTATTCTGGACTAGAGACGCCGGGTGAGAGGCTTGCAGTACGTCGTCGACTGGGAGGGGTACGGTCCGGAGGAGAGGTGCTGGGTTCCGGCGAGGGATATTCTAGACCCATCCATGTTGAGTGAATTTCATCGCCTCCGCCCGGATCGCCCAGCGCCTCGGCCTCCGGGTCGTCCCCGAGGCCGACGTCGGCGTGCTGCGGGAGCTGCGCGTCAGGAGGGGGGTACTGTCACGAATATTACCGAAGGTGACTCCCCTTCTTGTTCGGGTGGCGCTCGGCGGTCGTCGTCGCCGGTCTACTAGCTATCGCCGATCCGTTGTTCTGTGTTCGTTTAGTTTTGTCTAATTGGTAGCACCTGTTTCTAGTTTGATTATTAGGATAGGGTATATATAGTCTGTTTAGCCCGCTTCTGTTTCGTGCGGGCTTGTTCGTCTGTTAAGTTGGTTGAGTGTATTTTGTTGTATTTTGGGTTACACGCTGTCCGGTTATATTTCTGTTCATTTGTGTTTTCACTTTGTACATGTTGTGTTTCGGGACATTAAAGCGTGTTGTTTTTCCCACATCTTTGCTCTCTGCGCCTGACTCCACACCTCTTCACTCATAACTGTGACAGGTGGTAGTTGTATCATAGATATAAAATAACATAGATTACCAGTCTATTCCCTGGTGGTAGTTGTATCATAGATATATAGTAATGTAGATTACCAGTCTATTCCCTGGTGGTAGTTGTATCATAGATATATAGTAATGTAGATTACCAGTCTATTCCCTGGTGGTAGTTGTTCGTGTTGAAGAACTGGACCTCTCCATACGTCTTGTTGCTGGGGAAGCTGCTAGAGATGGAAGGATGCATCAGGAGGAAGAGGCAGAGCTCTGTTGCTCCTGGAGAAGAGGAATCTGGCCATTATTCAGGAAAGGAGGACAGAAATCTGTTCATCAGGGAACACTGAGGGTTACTATAGGTCAGGGGAGTGTGTGTGTGTGTGTGTGTGTGTGTGTGTGTGTGTGTGTGTGTGTGTGTGTGTGTGTGTGTGTGTGTGTGTGTGTGTGTGTGTGTGTGTGTGTGTGTGTGTGTGTGTGTGTGTGTGTGTGTGTGTGTGTGTGTGTGTGTGTGTGTGTGTGGTTGCAGGGTTCAGTATCTAACGAGGAAGAAACATTTGACACCAAACAAGGTGCACTGAGCTTTACCCTCTCTACTACTCTCTCTCTCTCTACTACTCTCTCTCTCTCTCTCTCTCTCTCTCTCTCTACTACTACTCTCTCTCTCGCAAGGTTGATGCACTAAGCTTTACCCTCTCTACTACTCTCTCTCTCCACTACTCTCTCTCTCTACTACTCTCTCTCTCCACTACTCTCTCTCTCTCTCTAGAGAGAGAGAGAGAGAGAGAGAGAGAGAGAGAGAGAGAGAGAGAGAGAGAGAGAGAGAGAGAGAGAGAGAGAGAGAGTAGTAGAGAGACAGAGAGAGAGCTAATAACTCAAACTGCAGACTGTGATAAAATGACAATCTGAGACCCTAAACTGCTAATATATGTGAGGTTAGAGACCCTGACCCTAACCTGCTAATATAGAAAATACACTGTGAATCTGAGACCCTGACCCTAACCTGCTAATATAGAAAATACACTGTGAATCTGAGACCCTGACCTGCTAATATAGAAAATACACTGTGAATCTGAGACCCTGACCCTAACCTGCTAATATAGAAAATACACTGTGAATCTGAGACCCTGACCCTAACCTGCTAATATAGAAAATACACTGTGAATCTGAGACCCTAACCTGCTAATATAGAAAATACACTGTGAATCTGAGACCCTGACCTGCTAATATAGAAAATACACTGTGAATCTGAGACCCTGACCTGCTAATATAGAAAATACACTGTGAATCTGAGACCCTGACCTGCTAATATAGAAAATACACTGTGAATCTGAGACCCTGACCTGCTAATATAGAAAATACACTGTGAATCTGAGACCCTGACCTGCTAATATAGAAAATACACTGTGAATCTGAGACCCTAACCTGCTAATATAGAAATTACACTGTGAATCTGAGACCCTAACCTGCTAATATAGAAAATACACTGTGAATCTGAGACCCTGACCTGCTAATATAGAAATTACACTGTGAATCTGAGACCCTAACCTGCTAATATAGAAAATACACTGTGAATCTGAGACCCTGACCCTAACCTGCTAATATAGAAAATACACTGTGAATCTGAGACCCTGACCCTAACCTGCTAATATAGAAAATACACTGTGAATCTGAGACCCTAACCTGCTAATATAGAAAATACACTGTGAATCTGAGACCCTAACCTGCTAATATAGAAAATACACTGTGAATCCGAGACCCTGACCTGCTAATATAGAAAATACACTGAATCTGAGACCCTGACCTGCTAATATAGAAAATACACTGTGAATCTGAGACCCTAACCTGCTAATATAGAAAATACACTGTGAATCTGAGACCCTAACCTGCTAATATAGAAAATACACTGTGAATCTGAGACCCTAACCTGCTAATATAGAAAATACACTGTGAATCTGAGACCCTGACCTGCTAATATAGAAAATACACTGTGAATCTGAGACCCTGACCTGCTAATATAGAAAATACACTGTGAATCTGAGACCAGACCCTAATGTTCTCTCTATTCAAGCCGTGGATATAACTAGGAATCAACCTGTGCATCACTAGTGTGTGTGTGTGTGTGTTTGTGCATATTTGTGTGTGTGTGTGTGTGTGTGTATATTTGTGTGTGTGTGTGTGTACCTGTCTTCTGTGGTCCGATAACGAGAGCCTTGGGCAGCCTATCACAGGTCTTCTCCTTGGACCAGATGTCTCTGTGCCTCTTGTCATCACACGGGTTCTACAGAGAGACAGAGATACACACTGTTAACACACACACACACACACACACACACACACACACACACACACACACACACACACACACACACACACACACACACACACACACACACACACACACACACACACACACACACACACACACACACACACACACACACTCTCTCTCTCTCTGTGTCTCTGTGCCTCTTGTCATCACACGGGTTCTACAGAGAGACAGAGATACACACTGTTAACACACACACACACACACACACACACACACACACACACACACACACACACACACACACACACACACACACACACACACACACACACACACACACACACACACACACACACACACACACACACACTCTCTCTGTGTTTCTGGGCCAGTTGTAGAGGAGGTCATGGGTCAGGGGTTAGAGGTTACCTGCCAGAGAGGCTGTCTCTGCTGCGGGAACAGGGTGAAGTATCTCTGGGCCAGCTGCAGAGGAGGTAGAGTGTCTAGCTGGAGGTGTGTCCAGGTAGAGAGGAAGTCAGCCAGGTGGAGGAATGTGTATAGACCCAGACGGTCATTGCCGTAGTTTGACAGGTGGGTCATAAACACACTGATCTGGAAGGGGGAGAGGACACACAGGAAGAAGGAAGTTGACTCCACTGTTGAATTCAACAACTATTTCCTCATCACCTGAATATAGAAGTCCCAGTTCACCCTGTGATGCTCCCTTCCTCCTGAAGTCTACTCTACTCCCCACTCATCACCTGAATATAGAAGTCCTAGTTCACCCTGTGATGCTCTCTTCCTCCTGAATATAGAAGTCCCAGTTCACCCTGTGATGTTTCACCTGAATATAGAAGTCCTAGTTCACCCTGTGATGTTCCTCCTGAATATAGAAGTCCCAGTTCACCCTGTGATGCTCCCTTCCTCCTGAAGTCTACTCTACTCCCCACTCATCATCTGAATATAGAAGTCCTAGTTCACCCTGTGATGTTTTACCTGAATATAGAAGTCCTAGTTCACCCTGTGATGCTCTCTTCCTCCTGAATATAGAAGTCCTAGTTCACCCTGTGATGCTCTCTTCCTCCTGAATATAGAAGTCCTAGTTCACCCTGTGATGCTCTCTTCCTCCTGAATATAGAAGTCCTAGTTCACCCTGTGATGCTCCCTTCCTCCTGAAGTCTACTCTACTCCCCACTCATCATCTGAATATAGAAGTCCTAGTTCACCCTGTGATGTTTCACCTGAATATAGAAGTCCTAGTTCACCCTGTGATGTTTCACCTGAATATAGAAGTCCTAGTTCACCCTGTGATGTTTCACCTGAATATAGAAGTCCTAGTTCACCCCGTGATGTTTCACCCCGTGATGATGGCTGGTTCGAGGGAGTCATTTCTCTACTCCCCATCTAAAACCATTGGATCGGTGTCGGGATGGTTCGAGGGAGTCATTTCTCTACTCCCCATCTAAAACCATTGGATCGGTGTAGGGATGGTTCGAGGGAGTCATTTCTCTACTCCCTATCTAAAACCATTGGATCGGTGTAGGGATGGTTCTAGTTCATTTCTCTACTCTTCATCTAAAACCATTGGATCGGTGTAGGGATGGTTCGAGGGAGTCATTTCTCTACTCCCTATCTAAAACCATTGGATCGGTGTAGGGATGGTTCGAGGGAGTCATTTCTCTACTCCCTATCTAAAACCATTGGATCGGTGTAGGGATGGTTCGAGGGAGTCATTTCTCTACTCTTCATCTAAAACCATTGGATCGGTGTAGGGATGGTTCGAGGGAGTCATTTCTCTACTCCCTATCTAAAACCATTGGATCGGTGTCGGGATGGTTCGAGGGAGTCATTTCTCTACTCCCCATCTAAAACCATTGGATCGGTGTAGGGATGGTTCGAGGGAGTCATTTCTCTACTCCCTATCTAAAACCATTGGATCGGTGTAGGGATGGTTCGAGGGAGTCATTTCTCTACTCTTCATCTAAAACCATTGGATCGGTGTAGGGATGGTTCGAGGGAGTCATTTCTCTACTCCCCACTCATCTAAAACCATTGGATCGGTGTAGGGATGGTTCGAGGGAGTCATTTCTCTACTCCCCATCTAAAACCATTCGATCGGTGTAGGGCTGGTTCGAGGGAGTCATTTCTCTACTCCCCATCTAAAACCATTGGATCGTTGTAGGGATGGTTCGAGGGAGTCATTTCTCTACTCCCCATCTAAAACCATTGGATCGGTGTAGGGATGGTTCGAGGGAGTCATTTCTCTACTCCCCATCTAAAACCATTGGATCGGTGTAGGGCTGGTTCGAGGGAGTCATTTCTCTACTCCCCATCTAAAACCATTGGATCGGTGTAGGGATGGTTCGAGGGAGTCATTTCTCTACTCCCCATCTAAAACCATTGGATCGGTGTAGGGATGGTTCGAGGGAGTCATTTCTCTACTCCCCATCTAAAAGCATTGGATCGGTGTAGGGCTGGTTCGAGGGAGTCATTTCTCTACTCCCCATCTAAAACCATTGGATCGGTGTAGGGATGGTTCGAGGGAGTCATTTCTCTACTCCCCATCTAAAACCATTGGATCGGTGTCGGGATGGTTCGAGGGAGTCATTTCTCTACTCCCCATCTAAAACCATTGGATCGGTGTAGGGCTGGTTCGAGGGAGTCATTTCTCTACTCCCCATCTAAAACCATTGGATCGGTGTAGGGATGGTTCGAGGGAGTCATTTCTCTACTCCCCATCTAAAACCATTGGATCGGTGTAGGGCTGGTTCGAGGGAGTCATTTCTCTACTCCCATCTAAAACCATTGGATCGGTGTAGGGATGGTTCGAGGAGTCATTTCTCTACTCCCCATCTAAAACCATTGGATCGGTGTCGGGATGGTTCGAGGAGTCATTTCTCTACTCCCCATCTAAAACCATTGGATCGGTGTAGGGCTGGTTCGAGGGAGTCATTTCTCTACTCCCCATCTAAAACCATTGGATCGGTGTAGGGATGGTTCGAGGGAGTCATTTCTCTACTCCCCATCTAAAACCATTGGATCGGTGTCGGGATGGTTCGAGGGAGTCATTTCTCTACTCCCCATCTAAAACCATTGGATCGGTGTCGGGATGGTTCGAGGGAGTCATTTCCTTGTAGATGCATGAAGGGAAGTGAAAAAAGGGCTTCTGGAGAAAGGAACAATAGTTGGGACCCAAAGCCTGTGTCCCGCCCTGTGACGACCCTCCCACTCTGTCTGCCATATTCTCTCTGTTGTTTCCTTATTAGGATGCCGGTGGGCGGAGTTGGGAGGGTTATTAGGATGCCGGTGGGCGGAGTTGGGAGGGTTATTAGGATGCCGGTGGGCGGAGTTGGGAGGGTTATTAGGATTCCGGTGGGCGGAGTTGGGAGGGTTATTAGGATTCCGGTGGGCGGAGTTGGGAGGGTTATTAGGATGCCGGTGGGCGGAGTTGGGAGGGTTATTAGGATTCCGGTGGGCGGAGTTGGGAGGGTTATTAGGATGCCGGTGGGCGGAGTTGGGAGGGTTATTAGGATTCCGGTGGGCGGAGTTGGGAGGGTTATTAGGATGCCGGTGGGCGGAGTTGGGAGGGTTATTAGGATGCCGGTGGGCGGAGTTGGGAGGGTTATTAGGATGCCGGTGGGCGGAGTTGGGAGGGTCGTCAGCTACATGGGAAACACCTGGGCCAGGTGTCTCCCAGGATAAATGGACCTCTTCCACATTCATGGAAGAGACTCTCTCCATGCAGACACCTTTTGTAGATTGTGTTGTGGTTCTTGGTGGCCTTTTGTTTGTTTGCTTTGGCACCTTTCATCACCCTGCATTATCACATTCATGCAAAACACTCACTTACACTACTGATTACTGATTACACACACCATTGTATATTATACTTAGTTGCTTTAGTTAATAAATATATATTTTCCTACTCCTTATCTCCACGTTGTCTCCCTTTGTTACGGGCTTTGAGCCGGTTCGTGACACGCCCTGACCTGAGAGATCCTTTTTATGTCTCTGTTTTGGTTTGGTCAGGGCGTGAGTTGGGGTGGGCATTCTATGTTTTGTGTTCTATGTTTTCTATTTCTGTGTGTTTGGCCAGGTGTGGTTCTCATTCAGAGGCAGCTGTCTATCGTTGTCTCTGATTGAGAACCATACTTAGGTAGCCTGGTTGTCTCTGATTGAGAACCATACTTAGGTAGCCTGGTTGTCTCTGATTGAGGACCATACTTAGGTAGCCCTGTGTCCCTGATTGAGAACCATACTTAGGCAGCCTGGTTGTCCCTGATTGAGAACCATACTTAGGTAGCCTGGTTGTCTCTGATTGAGAACCATACTTAGGTCGCCTGGTTGTCCCTGATTGAGAACCATACTTAGGTAGCCTGGTTGTCCGTGATTGAGAACCATTATGAAGCATTTCGCTAGAGAACACACACACACACACACACACACACACACACACACACACACACACACACACACACACACACACACACACACACACACACACACACACACACACACACACACACACACACACACACACACACACACACACACACACACACAACACGCTGTGCCAATTTGTAAGTCGCTCTGGATAGGAGCGTCTACTAAATGACTTAAATGTAAATGTAAATGAGAGACTGGTAAACAGCTTCTATCTCAAAGCCATCAGACTGAAAAACAGCTTCTATCTCAAAGCCATCAGACTGGTAAACAGCCACCACTAACTCTGGTCTAAGAACTGTGGGTTAACTGGTCTAGGAACAGTGGAACAGTGGGTTAACTGGTCTAGGAACAGTGGGTTAACTGGTCTAGGAACAGTGGGTTTACTGGTCTAGGAACTGTGGGTAAACTGGTCTAGGAACTGTGGGTAAACTGGTCTAGGAACAGTGAGTTAACTGGTCTAGGAACAGTGGGTTAACTGGTCTAGGAACAGTGGATTAACTGGTCTAGGAACAGTGGGTTAACTGGTCTAGGTACAGTGGGTTAACTGGTCTAGGAACAGTGGGTTAACTGGTCTAGGAACAGTGGGTTAACTGCCTTGTTCAGGGGCAGAACGACAGATCTTTACCTTGTCGGCTCAGAGATTCGATCTTAGTCCAACGCTCTAACCACTAGGCTATCACCCCCGCCACTACTCACTGTTTAGCACATGGCCTCTCATGTGATTCCTTAAAGAGATGGGTGGGGCTAAAGCTTTTGAGGGTGTGAATGATGCTGAATGGGTGGGGCTAAAGCTTTAGAGGGTGTGAACGATGCTGAATGGGTGGGGCTAAAGCTTTAGAGGGTGTGAACAATGCTGAATGGGTGGGGCTAAAGCTTTAGAGGGTGTGAACGATGCTGAATGGGTGGGGCTAAAGCTTTAGAGGGTGTGAACGATGCCGAATGGGTGGGGCTAAAGCTTTAGAGGGTGTGAACGATGCTGAATTGGTGGGGCTAAAGCTTTAGAGGGTGTGAACAATGCCGAATGGGTTTAGACAAATAGCTCTCTCTTACCAAAACATTCAAAGGCCATTTTCTCAAAAAATGTGTTTACAAGTTTATCAACTTTCAAAGCAGAATAACTTTCCCATTGTTCCTCAAAAAGGCAGTGTATGATATTCCATTTTCTAGCTCTGAGTCTCTACTTTTATCCAGTGTAAAAAAAACTATTTAATATTTTGCTACATAAGACCGATTTGAGTCGGTCAGTCACATATTATGGCAAGAACAGCTCAGACAAGCAAAGAGAAACAACAGTCCATCATCACTTTAAGACAAGAAGGTCAGTCACATATTATGGCAAGAACAGCTCAGACAAGCAAAGAGAAACAACAGTCCATCATCACTTTAAGACAAGAAGGTCAGTCACATATTATGGCAAGAACAGCTCAGACAAGCAAAGAGAAACAACAGTCCATCATCACTTTAAGACAAGAAGGTCAGTCACATATTATGGCAAGAACAGCTCAGACAAGCAAAGAGAAACAACAGTCCATCATCACTTTAAGACAAGAAGGTCAGTCACATATTATGGCAAGAACAGCTCAGACAAGCAAAGAGAAACAACAGTCCATCATCACTTTAAGACAAGAAGGTCAGTCACATATTATGGCAAGAACAGCTCAGACAAGCAAAGAGAAACAACAGTCCATCATCACTTTAAGACAAGAAGGTCAGTCACATATTATGGCAAGAACAGCTCAGACAAGCAAAGAGAAACAACAGTCCATCATCACTTTAAGACAAGAAGGTCAGTCACATATTATGGCAAGAACAGCTCAGACAAGCAAAGAGAAACAACAGTCCATCATCACTTTAAGACAAGAAGGTCAGTCACATATTATGGCAAGAACAGCTCAGACAAGCAAAGAGAAACAACAGTCCATCATCACTTTAAGACAAGAAGGTCAGTCACATATTATGGCAAGAACAGCTCAGACAAGCAGAGAGAAACAACAGTCCATCATCACTTTAAGACAAGAAGGTCAGTCACATATTATGGCAAGAACAGCTCAGACAAGCAAAGAGAAACAACAGTCCATCATCACTTTAAGACAAGAAGGTCAGTCACATATTATGGCAAGAACAGCTCAGACAAGCAAAGAGAAACAACAGTCCATCATCACTTTAAGACAAGAAGGTCAGTCACATATTATGGCAAGAACAGCTCAGACAAGCAGAGAGAAACAACAGTCCATCATCACTTTAAGACAAGAAGGTCAGTCACATATTATGGCAAGAACAGCTCAGACAAGCAAAGAGAAACAACAGTCCATCATCACTTTAAGACAAGAAGGTCAGTCACATATTATGGCAAGAACAGCTCAGACAAGCAAAGAGAAACAACAGTCCATCATCACTTTAAAACAAGAAGGTCAGTCACATATTATGGCAAGAACAGCTCAGACAAGCAAAGAGAAACAACAGTCCATCATCACTTTAAGACAAGAAGGTCAGTCACATATTATGGCAAGAACAGCTCAGACAAGCAAAGAGAAACAACAGTCCATCATCACTTTAAGACAAGAAGGTCAGTCACATATTATGGCAAGAACAGCTCAGATAAGCAAAGAGAAACAACAGTCCATCATCACTTTAAGACAAGAAGGTCAGTCACATATTATGGCAAGAACAGCTCAGACAAGCAAAGAGAAACAACAGTCCATCATCACTTTAAGACAAGAAGGTCAGTCACATATTATGGCAAGAACAGCTCAGACAAGCAAAGAGAAACAACAGTCCATCATCACTTTAAGACAAGAAGGTCAGTCACATATTATGGCAAGAACAGCTCAGACAAGCAATGAGAAACAACAGTCCATCATCACTTTAAGACAAGAAGGTCAGTCACATATTATGGCAAGAACAGCTCAGACAAGCAAAGAGAAACAACAGTCCATCATCACTTTAAGACAAGAAGGTCAGTCACATATTATGGCAAGAACAGCTCAGACAAGCAATGAGAAACAACAGTCCATCATCACTTTAAGACAAGAAGGTCAGTCACATATTATGGCAAGAACAGCTCAGACAAGCAAAGAGAAACAACAGTCCATCATCACTTTAAGACAAGAAGGTCAGTCACATATTATGGCAAGAACAGCTCAGACAAGCAAAGAGAAACAACAGTCCATCATCACTTTAAGACAAGAAGGTCAGTCACATATTATGGCAAGAACAGCTCAGACAAGCAAAGAGAAACAACAGTCCATCATCACTTTAAGACAAGAAGGTCAGTCACATATTATGGCAAGAACAGCTCAGACAAGCAAAGAGAAACAACAGTCCATCATCACTTTAAGACAAGAAGGTCAGTCACATATTATGGCAAGAACAGCTCAGACAAGCAAAGAGAAACAACAGTCCATCATCACTTTAAGACAAGAAGGTCAGTCACATATTATGGCAAGAACAGCTCAGACAAGCAAAGAGAAACAACAGTCCATCATCACTTTAAGACATGAAGGTCAGTCACATATTATGGCAAGAACAGCTCAGACAAGCAAAGAGAAACAACAGTCCATCATCACTTTAAGACAAGAAGGTCAGTCACATATTATGGCAAGAACAGCTCAGACAAGCAAAGAGAAACAACAGTCCATCATCACTTTAAGACAAGAAGGTCAGTCACATATTATGGCAAGAACAGCTCAGACAAGCAAAGAGAAAAACAGTCCATCATCACTTTAAGACAAGAAGGTCAGTCACATATTATGGCAAGAACAGCTCAGATAAGCAAAGAGAAACAACAGTCCATCATCACTTTAAGACAAGAAGGTCAGTCACATATTATGGCAAGAACAGCTCAGATAAGCAAAGAGAAACAACAGTCCATCATCACTTTAAGACAAGAAGGTCAGTCACATATTATGGCAAGAACAGCTCAGACAAGCAAAGAGAAACAACAGTCCATCATCACTTTAAGACAAGAAGGTCAGTCACATATTATGGCAAGAACAGCTCAGACAAGCAAAGAGAAACAACAGTCCATCATCACTTTAAGACAAGAAGGTCAGTCACATATTATGGCAAGAACAGCTCAGATAAGCAAAGAGAAACAACAGTCCATCATCACTTTAAGACAAGAAGGTCAGTCACATATTATGGCAAGAACAGCTCAGACAAGCAAAGAGAAACAACAGTCCATCATCACTTTAAGACAAGAAGGTCAGTCACATATTATGGCAAGAACAGCTCAGACAAGCAAAGAGAAACAACAGTCCATCATCACTTTAAGACAAGAAGGTCAGTCACATATTATGGCAAGAACAGCTCAGACAAGCAATGAGAAACAACAGTCCATCATCACTTTAAGACAAGAAGGTCAGTCACATATTATGGCAAGAACAGCTCAGACAAGCAAAGAGAAACAACAGTCCATCATCACTTTAAGACAAGAAGGTCAGTCACATATTATGGCAAGAACAGCTCAGATAAGCAAAGAGAAACAACAGTCCATCATCACTTTAAGACAAGAAGGTCAGTCACATATTATGGCAAGAACAGCTCAGATAAGCAAAGAGAAACAACAGTCCATCATCACTTTAAGACAAGAAGGTCAGTCACATATTATGGCAAGAACAGCTCAGACAAGCAAAGAGAAACAACAGTCCATCATCACTTTAAGACAAGAAGGTCAGTCACATATTATGGCAAGAACAGCTCAGACAAGCAAAGAGAAACAACAGTCCATCATCACTTTAAGACAAGAAGGTCAGTCACATATTATGGCAAGAACAGCTCAGATAAGCAAAGAGAAACAACAGTCCATCATCACTTTAAGACAAGAAGGTCAGTCACATATTATGGCAAGAACAGCTCAGACAAGCAAAGAGAAACAACAGTCCATCATCACTTTAAGACAAGAAGGTCAGTCACATATTATGGCAAGAACAGCTCAGACAAGCAAAGAGAAACAACAGTCCATCATCACTTTAAGACAAGAAGGTCAGTCACATATTATGGCAAGAACAGCTCAGACAAGCAATGAGAAACAACAGTCCATCATCACTTTAAGACAAGAAGGTCAGTCACATATTATGGCAAGAACAGCTCAGACAAGCAAAGAGAAACAACAGTCCATCATCACTTTAAGACAAGAAGGTCAGTCACATATTATGGCAAGAACAGCTCAGACAAGCAATGAGAAACAACAGTCCATCATCACTTTAAGACAAGAAGGTCAGTCACATATTATGGCAAGAACAGCTCAGACAAGCAAAGAGAAACAACAGTCCATCATCACTTTAAGACAAGAAGGTCAGTCACATATTATGGCAAGAACAGCTCAGACAAGCAAAGAGAAACAACAGTCCATCATCACTTTAAGACAAGAAGGTCAGTCACATATTATGGCAAGAACAGCTCAGACAAGCAAAGAGAAACAACAGTCCATCATCACTTTAAGACAAGAAGGTCAGTCACATATTATGGCAAGAACAGCTCAGACAAGCAAAGAGAAACAACAGTCCATCATCACTTTAAGACAAGAAGGTCAGTCACATATTATGGCAAGAACAGCTCAGACAAGCAAAGAGAAACAACAGTCCATCATCACTTTAAGACAAGAAGGTCAGTCACATATTATGGCAAGAACAGCTCAGACAAGCAAAGAGAAACAACAGTCCATCATCACTTTAAGACATGAAGGTCAGTCACATATTATGGCAAGAACAGCTCAGACAAGCAAAGAGAAACAACAGTCCATCATCACTTTAAGACAAGAAGGTCAGTCACATATTATGGCAAGAACAGCTCAGACAAGCAAAGAGAAACAACAGTCCATCATCACTTTAAGACAAGAAGGTCAGTCACATATTATGGCAAGAACAGCTCAGACAAGCAAAGAGAAACAACAGTCCATCATCACTTTAAGACAAGAAGGTCAGTCACATATTATGGCAAGAACAGCTCAGATAAGCAAAGAGAAACAACAGTCCATCATCACTTTAAGACAAGAAGGTCAGTCACATATTATGGCAAGAACAGCTCAGATAAGCAAAGAGAAACAACAGTCCATCATCACTTTAAGACAAGAAGGTCAGTCACATATTATGGCAAGAACAGCTCAGACAAGCAAAGAGAAACAACAGTCCATCATCACTTTAAGACAAGAAGGTCAGTCACATATTATGGCAAGAACAGCTCAGACAAGCAAAGAGAAACAACAGTCCATCATCACTTTAAGACATGAAGGTCAGTCACATATTATGGCAAGAACAGCTCAGACAAGCAAAGAGAAACAACAGTCCATCATCACTTTAAGACATGAAGGTCAGTCACATATTATGGCAAGAACAGCTCAGACAAGCAAAGAGAAACAACAGTCCATCATCACTTTAAGACATGAAGGTCAGTCACATATTATGGCAAGAACAGCTCAGACAAGCAAAGAGAAACAACAGTCCATCATCACTTTAAGACAAGAAGGTCAGTCACATAAGTTCATAAGTTCATAAGGTTCATAAGGACAATAAGGAGTTAACTCACTGGGTTCAGTAGGACAGTAAGGAGTTAACTCACTGGGTTCAGTAGGACAGTAAGGAGTTAACTCACTGGGTTCAGTAGGACAGTAAGGAGTTAACTCACTGGGTTCAGTAGGACAGTAAGGACTTAACTCACTGGGTTCAGTAGGACAGTAAGGAGTTAACTCACTGGGTTCAGTAGGACAGTAAGGAGTTAACTCACTGGGTTCAGTAGGACAGTAAGGAGTTAACTCACTGGGTTCAGTAGGACAGTAAGGAGTTAACTCACTGGGTTCATAAGGACAGTAAGGAGTTAACTCACTGGGTTCAGTAGGACAGTAAGGAGTTAACTCACTGGGTTCAGAAGGACAGTAAGGAGTTAACTCACTGGGTTCAGTAGGACAGTAAGGAGTTAACTCACTGGGTTCAGTAGGACAGTAAGGAGTTAACTCACTGGGTTGAGTAGGACAGTAAGGAGTTAACTCACTGGGTTCAGTAGGACAGTAAGGAGTTAACTCACTGGGTTCAGTAGGACAGTAAGGAGTTAACTCACTGGGTTCAGTAGGACAGTAAGGAGTTAACTCACTGGGTTCAGTAGGACAGTAAGGAGTTAACTCACTGGGTTCAGCAGGACAGTAAGGAGATAACTCACTGGGTTCAGCAGGACAGTCAGGAACAGTTCTCCTCCCATGATGCTGTTGTCCAGTTCTTTAGGTCCTCCCGGATAGTCCTTATAGTAAATGGTGTGTGTGAACAACCCACACGTCTGACGCGGCAGCACCTAAACACACACACACACACACACACACACACACACACACACACACACACACACACACACACACACACACACACACACACACACACACACACACACACACACACACACACACACACACACACACACACACACACACACACACACACACACACACACACACACAGAATTGTAAATTAGGTGAGGAGAGGGAGAGGGACAGGGAGAGGAGAGGAGAGGAGTGGAGAGGAGAGGAGAGGAGTGGAGAGGAGAGGAGAGGAGAGGAGAGGAGAGGAGAGGAGAGGAGAGGAGAGGAGAGGAGAGGAGAGGAGAGGAGAGGAGAGGAGAGGAGAGGAGAGGAGAGGAGAGGTAGACTAACTTCAGTTAGTGCTAAATACGGCTGCTAGAATCCTGACTAGAACCAAAACATTTGATCATATTACTCCAGTGCAAGCCTCCCTACACCGGCTTCCTGTCAAAGCAAGGGCTGATTTCAGGGTTTTACTGCTAACCTACAAAGCATTACATGGGCTTGCTCCTACCTACCTCTCTGATTTGGTCCTGCCATACATACCTACACGTACGCTACAGTCACAAGACGCAGGCCTCCTAATTGTCCCTAGAATATCTTAGCAAACAGCTGGAAGCAGGGCTTTCTCCTATAGAGCTCCATTTTTATGGAACGGTCTGCCTACCCATGTGAGATACGCAGTCTCGGTCTCAACCTTTAAGTCTTTACTGAAGACTCATCTCTTCAGTGGGTCATATGATTGAGTGTAGTCTGGCCCAGGAGTGTGAAGGTGAATGGAAAGGCTCTGGAGCAACAAACCGCCCTTGCTGTCTCTGCTGGGCCGGTTCCCCTCTTTCCACTGGGATTCTCTGCCTCTAACCCTATTACAGGGGCTGAGTCACTGGCTTACTGGTGCTCTTCAAAACCATCCCTAGGAGGGGTGCATCACTTGAGTGGGTAGAGTCACTGACGTGATCTTCCTGTCTGGGTTGGCGCCCCCCCTTGGGTTGTGCTGTTGCGGAGATCTTTGTGGGCTATACTCGGGCCTTGTCTCAGGATGGAAAGTTGGTGGTTGAAGATATCCCTCTAGTGGTGTGGGGCTGCGCTTTGGCAAAGTGGGTGGGGTTATATCCTTCCTGTCCGGGGGTGTCCTCGAATGGGGCCACAGTGTCTCCTGAACCCTCCTGTCTCAGCCTCCAGTATTTATGGTGCAGTAGTTTATGTGTCGGGGGGCTAGGGTCAGTTTGTTATATCTGGAGTACTTCTCCTGTCCTATTCGGTGTCCTGTGTGAATTTAAGTATGCTCTCTCTAATTCTCTCTTTCTTTCTCTCTCTCGGAGGACCTGAGCCTTAGGACCGTGCCCCAGGACTACCTGGCATGATGACTCCTTGCTGTCCCCAGTACACCTGGCTGTGCTGCTGCTCCAGTTTCAACTGTCAAATGCTGTTTTCAACTCTCTAGAGACAGCAGGAGCGGTAGAGATACTCTGAATGATCGGCTATGAAAAGCCAACTGACATTTACTCCTGAGGTGCTGACCTGTTGCACTCTCTACAACCACAGGGATTATTATTATTCGACCATGCTGGTCATTTATGAACATTTGAACATCTTGGCCATATTCTGTTATAATCTCCACCTGGCACAGCCAGAAGAGACTGGCTCCCCACATAGCCTGGTTCCTCTCTGGCTTTTCTAGGGAGCTTTTCCTAGCCACCGTGCTATTGTCCTGCTGAAAGGTGAATTCATCTCCCAGTGTCTGGTGGAAAGCAGACTGAACCAGGTTATTGTCATGCTGAAAGGTGAATTCATCTCCCAGTGTCTGGTGGAAAGCAGACTGAACCAGGTTATTGTCCAGCTGAAAGGTGAATTCATCTCCCAGTGTCTGGTGGAAAGCAGACTGAACCAGGTTATTGTCCTGCTGAAAGGTGAATTCATCTCCCAGTGTCTGGTGGAAAGCAGACTGAACCAGGTTATTGTCTTGCTGAAAGGTGAATTCATCTCCCAGTGTCTGGTGGAAAGCAGACTGAACCAGGTTATTGTCCAGCTGAAAGGTGAATTCATCTCCCAGTGTCTGGTGGAAAGCAGACTGAACCAGGTTATTGTCCAGCTGAAAGGTGAATTCATCTCCCAGTGTCTGGTGGAAAGCAGACTGAACCAGGTTATTGTCCAGCTGAAAGGTGAATTCATCTCCCAGTGTCTGGTGGAAAGCAGACTGAACCAGGTTATTGTCCAGCTGAAAGGTGAATTCATCTCCCAGTGTCTGGTGGAAAGCAGACTGAACCAGGTTTTCCCCTAGGATTTGGCTCCATTCTGTTCTTTTTTATCCTGAAAAACTCTCCAGTCCTTAACGATGACAAGCATACCCCATACCATGATGCAGCCACCACTATGCTTGAAAATATGGAGAGTGATACTCAGTAATGTGTTGTATTGCATTTGTCCTAAACATAACACTTTGTATTCAGGACAAAAAGTTAATTGCTTTGTAACATTTCTTGTATAAATTTAGTGACTTGTTGCAAACAGGATGCATGTTTTGGAATAGTTGTACTCTGTACAGGCTTCCTTCTTTTCACTCTGTCATTTAGGTCAGTATTGTGGAGTAACTACAATGTTGTAGTTACTCAGTTTTCTCAGTTTTCTCCCATCACTGCCATTAAACTCTGTTACTGTTTTAAAGTCACCATTGGTCTCATGGTTAAATCTCTGAGCGGTTTCCTTCCTCTCCGGCAACTGAGTTAGGAAGGACGCCTGTATCTTTGCAGTGACTAGGTGTATTGATACACCATCCAAAGTGTAATTAATAACTTCACCAAGCTTTTTCATTTTTACCCATCTACCAATAGGTATCCTTCTTTTTTCATTTTTACCCATCTACCAATAGGTGTCCTTCTTTGCAAGGTATGGAAAACCTCCCTGGTCTTTGTGCTTTAAACTGTGTTTGAAATTCACTCTTCGACTGAGGGACCTCACAGATAATTGTATGTGAAGGGGGTACAGAGATGAGGTCGTAATTCAAATATAATGTTAAACACTATAATTGCATACAGATTGAGTCCATGACTCTTATAATGTGACTTTTTAAGCATATCTTCACTCTTGAACTTATTGAGTCTGAGTGTTCTGAGCATTCTAAATGTTCAGAGTGTTCTAAATGTTCAGAGTGTTCTAGATGTTCCGAGTGTTCAAAATGTTCTGAGTGTTCTAAATGTTCCGAGTGTTCTAGATGTTCAGAGTGTTCTAAATGTTCAGAGTGTTCTAGATGTTCCGAGTGTTCTAAATGTTCCGAGTGTTCTAGATGTTCAGAGTGTTCTAAATGTTCAGAGTGTTCTAGATGTTCCGAGTGTTCTAAATGTTCAGAGTGTTCTAGATGTTCCGAGTGTTCTAGATGTTCAGAGTGTTCTAAATGTTCAGAGTGTTCTAGATGTTCCGAGTGTTCTAAATGTTCAGAGTGTTCTAGATGTTCGAGTGTTCTAAATGTTCAGAGTGTTCTAAATGTTCAGAGTGTTCTAGATGTTCCGAGTGTTCTAAATGTTCAGAGTGTTCTAAATGGTCCGAGTGTTCTAGATGTTCCGAGTGTTCTAAATGTTCTGAGTGTTCTAAATGGTCCAAGTGTTCTAAATGGTTCGAGCGTTCATAACAAAGGGGTTGAATACTTAATGATTCAAACTTTTCACCTTTTTCAGTTTTTATTAATTTAGAAAAATTTGGAAAAACATAATTACACTTTGAGATTATGGGGTATTGTGTGTAGGCCAGTGACAAAATCCATTTCAAATAATCCATTTCAAATAATTCTGTATAGAATAAGGCTGTAACGCAACAACGTGGAAAAAGTCAAGGGGTGTGAATTCTTTCTGACGGTACCATTGTGTTTCCTCACCATAATATCATTGTGTATGAATCCTTTGCGGTATCTAGCTGGTTTGAGGTGAGGGTATTCCTCAGTAGATGTAACCCTGATGTTCCACACCTTCCTCCACGTCTCATACAGCTGGAGATGAACAGGGTAGACTCCTGAATGGTGGGGTGCAACAGCATAACCCTGGTCTACTGGAATACCATGATCCTACAGGGGAGAGAGAAAGAGACATAGGGAGAGAGAGACATAGAGAGAGAGAGAAAGAGAGAGAGAGAAAGACAGAGAGAGAGAGAGAGAGAGAGAGAGAGAGAGAGAGAGAGAGAGAGAGAGAGAGAGAGAGAGAGAGAGAGAGAGAGATTAACAAGACTCGGGAATGGTGGGGTGCAACAGCATAACCCTGGTCTACTGGAATACCATGATCCTACAGGGGAGAGAGAGACATAGAGAGAGAGAGAGAGAGAGAGAGAGAGAGAGAGAGAGAGAGAGAGAGAGAGAGAGAGAGAGAGAGAGAGAGAGAGAGAGAGAGAGACATAGAGAGAGAGAGACATAGAGAGAGAGAGACATAGAGAGAGAGAGAGAGAGAGACATAGAGAGAGAGAGACAGAGAGAGAGAGAGAGAGAGAGAGAGAGAGAGAGAGAGAGAGAGAGATAGAGAGAGAGAGAGAGAGAGACATAGAGAGAGAGAGACAGAGAGAGAGAGAGAGAGAGAGAGAGAGAGAGAGAGAGAGAGAGAGAGAGAGACATAGAGAGAGAGATTAACAAGACTCGGGAATGGTGGGGTGCAACAGCATAACCCTGGTCTACTGGAATACCATGATCCTACAGGGGACAGAGAGAGATACATAGAGAGAGAGACATAGAGAGAGAGAGACATAGAGAGAGAGAGAGAGAGAGACATAGAGAGATATATATATAGAGAGAGACATAGAGAGAGAGAGAGACAGAGAGAGAGAGAGACAGAGAGACATAGAGAGAGAGAGAGAGAGAGAGAGAGAGAGAGAGAGAGAGAGAGAGAGAGAGAGAGAGAGAGAGAGAGAGAGAGAGAGAGAGAGAGAGAGAGAGAGAGAGAGAGAGAGAGAGAGAGACATAGAGAGAGAGACATAGAGAGAGAGAGAACGAGAGAGACATAGAGAGAGAGAGACAGAGAGACAGAGAGAGAGAGAGAACGAGAGAGAGAGACAGAGAGACAGAGAGAGAGACAAAGAGAGGGAGAATCACATCACCGTGGATTTTGATGAGTTTTATTCTGTTTGAAATTGACAATAAAAAGCTGTTAAAGTCTGATTACCACTAATAATTTACACACCAGGTGTGTGTGTGTGTGTGTGTGTGTGTGTGTGTGTGTGTGTGTGTGTGTGTGTGTGTGTGTGTGTGTGTGTGTGTGTGTGTGTGTGTGTGTGTGTGTGTGTGTGTGTGTGTGTGTGTGTGTGTGTGTGTGTCTCACCAGAGCGAAGTCCTTGTTAAGGACCATCTGCTCCAGCAGAGAGGTGAGGTTGTTGAAGAGGTGTGGCTGCATGTGGCTGTACATGTGAGGGAACCACCAGAACTCTGATACAGAACCGAGCAGCACATCATCCCCCTCATCCTCTTCATCTGTACCTGGAAACCACTCAGACACACACACACACACACACACACACACACACACACACACACACACACACACACACACACACACACACACACACACACACACACACACACACACACACACACACACACACACACACACACACACACAGTAGTTATATGACTGGTTCTGACTGGTTCTGTCAGTAGTTATATGACTGGTTCTGACAGTAGTTATATGACTGGTTCTGACTGGTTCTGACAGTAGTTATATGACTGGTTCTGACTGGTTCTGTCAGTAGTTATATGACTGGTTCTGACTGGTTCTGTCAGTAGTTATATGACTGGTTCTGTCAGTAGTTATATGAGTGGTTCTGACTGGTTCTGTCAGTAGTTATATGACTGGTTCTGACTGGTTCTGTCAGTAGTTATATGACTGGTTCTGACTGGTTCTGACAGTAGTTATATGACTGGTTCTGACTGGTTCTGACAGTAGTTATATGACTGGTTCTGACTGGTTCTGACAGTAGTTATATGACTGGTTCTGTCAGTAGTTATATGACTGGTTCTGACTGGTTCTGACAGTAGTTATATGACTGGTTCTGTCAGTAGTTATATGACTGGTTCTGACTGGTTCTGACTGGTTCTGACAGTAGTTATATGACTGGTTCTGTCAGTAGTTATATGACTGGTTCTGACTGGTTCTGACTGGTTCTGACAGTAGTTATATGACTGGTTCTGTCAGTAGTTATATGACTGGTTATGACTGGTTCTGACTGGTTCTGACAGTAGTTATATGACTGGTTCTGTCAGTAGTTATATGACTGGTTCTGACTGGTTCTGACAGTAGTTATATGACTGGTTCTGACTGGTTCTGACAGTAGTTATATGACTGGTTCTGTCAGTAGTTATATGACTGGTTCTGACAGTAGTTATATGACTGGTTCTGACTGGTTCTGACAGTAGTTATATGACTGGTTCTGACTGGTTCTGTCAGTAGTTATATGACTGGTTCTGACTGGTTCTGTCAGTAGTTATATGACTGGTTCTGTCAGTAGTTATATGAGTGGTTCTGACTGGTTCTGTCAGTAGTTATATGACTGGTTCTGACTGGTTCTGTCAGTAGTTATATGACTGGTTCTGACTGGTTCTGACTGGTTCTGTCAGTAGTTATATGACTGGTTCTGACTGGTTCTGACAGTAGTTATATGACTGGTTCTGACTGGTTCTGACAGTAGTTATATGACTGGTTCTGACTGGTTCTGACAGTAGTTATATGACTGGTTTTGTCAGTAGTTATATGACTGGTTCTGACTGGTTCTGACAGTAGTTATATGACTGGTTCTGTCAGTAGTTATATGACTGGTTCTGACTGGTTCTGACTGGTTCTGACAGTAGTTATATGACTGGTTCTGTCAGTAGTTATATGACTGGTTCTGACTGGTTCTGACTGGTTCTGACAGTAGTTATATGACTGGTTCTGTCAGTAGTTATATGACTGGTTATGACTGGTTCTGACTGGTTCTGACAGTAGTTATATGACTGGTTCTGTCAGTAGTTATATGACTGGTTCTGACTGGTTCTGACAGTAGTTATATGACTGGTTCTGACTGGTTCTGACAGTAGTTATATGACTGGTTCTGTCAGTAGTTATATGACTGGTTCTGACTGGTTCTGACTGGTTCTGACTGGTTCTGACAGTAGTTATATGACTGGTTCTGACTGGTTCTGACAGTAGTTATATGACTGGTTCTGTCAGTAGTTATATGAGTGGTTCTGACTGGTTCTGTCAGTAGTTATATGACTGGTTCTGACAGTAGTTATATGACTGGTTCTGACTGGTTCTGACTGGTTCTGACTGGTTCTGTCAGTAGTTATATGACTGGTTCTGTCAGTAGTTATATGACTGGTTCTGACTGGTTCTGACTGGTTCTGACAGTAGTTATATGACTGGTTCTGTCTGGTTCTGTCAGTAGTTATATGACTGGTTCTGACTGGTTCTGTCAGTAGTTATATGACTGGTTCTGACTGGTTCTGACAGTAGTTATATGACTGGTTCTGACAGTAGTTATATGACTGGTTCTGACTGGTTCTGTCAGTAGTTATATGACTGGTTCTGACTGGTTCTGACAGTAGTTATATGACTGGTTCTGTCAGTAGTTATATGACTGGTTCTGTCTGGTTCTGACTGGTTCTGTCAGTAGTTATATGACTGGTTCTGACAGTAGTTATATGACTGGTTCTGACTGGTTCTGTCAGTAGTTATATGACTGGTTCTGTCAGTAGTTATATGACTGGTTCTGTCTGGTTCTGTCAGTAGTTATATGACTGGTTCTGTCTGGTTCTGTCAGTAGTTATATGACTGGTTCTGACTGGTTCTGTCAGTAGTTATATGACTGGTTCTGACAGTAGTTATATGACTGGTTCTGACTGGTTCTGTCAGTAGTTATATGACTGGTTCTGACAGTAGTTATATGACTGGTTCTGACTGGTTCTGTCAGTAGTTATATGACTGGTTCTGACTGGTTCTGACAGTAGTTATATGACTGGTTCTGTCAGTAGTTATATGACTGGTTCTGACTGGTTCTGACAGTAGTTATATGACTGGTTCTGACTGGTTCTGTCAGTAGTTATATGACTGGTTCTGACTGGTTCTGACAGTAGTTATATGACTGATTCTGACTGGTTCTGACAGTAGTTATATGACTGGTTCTGTCAGTAGTTATATGACTGGTTCTGACTGGTTCTGTCAGTAGTTATATGACTGGTTCTGACTGGTTCTGACAGTAGTTATATGACTGGTAACTGTCTCTATATAATTACTGTCCTTAATATGATAGAACATTGTAACATTGTACTGTACCTGTATGGTAGAACTTTCCAGAGAAGCCCAGATTAAAGGTGAAGTTGGTGATTTGAGATCTCAGCTGGTTCTGAGTGTCCAGGAGGGCCTGGAGAAAGAGAGAGAGAGTTGTGTTAGATTTGTTATATGATCTCTTCTAAATGTTCAGAGTGTTCTAAATGTCTGAGTGTTCTAAATGTCTAAGTGTTATAAATGTTGTGAGTGTTCTAAATGCCTGAGTGTTCTAAATGTCGAGTGTTCTAAATGCCTGAGTGTTCTAAATGTGGAGTGTTCTAAATGTGGAGTGTTCTAAATGCCTGAGTGTTCTAAATATTGAGTGTTCTAAATGCCTGAGTGTTCTAAATGTGGAGTGTTCTAAATGCCCGAGTGTTCTAAATGTTGAGTGTTCTAAATGTCTGGGTGTTCTAAATGTCCGGGTGTTCTAAATGTCTGGGTGTTCTAAATGTCCGGGTGTTCTAAATGTCCGGGTGTTCTAAATGTTTGAGTGTTCTAAATGTCCGGATGTTCTAAATATCTGGGTGTTTTAAATGTCTGGGTGTTCTAAATGTCTGGGTGTTCTAAATGTCTGAGTGTTTTAAATGTCTGAGTGTTCTAAATGTCTGAGTGTTCTAAATGTCCGAATGTTTTAAATGTCTGAGTGTTCTAAATGTCTGGGTGTTCTAAATGTCCGAGTTTTTTAAATGTCTGAGTGTTCTAAATGTCAGAGTGTTCTAAATGTCCGAATGTTTTAAATGTCTGAGTGTTCTAAATGTCCGGGTGTTCTAAATGTCAGAGTGTTCTAAATGTCAGAGTGTTTTAAATGTCTGAGTGTTCTAAATATCTGGGTGTTCTAAATGTCTGGGTGTTCTAAATGTCTGGGTGTTCTAAATTTCTGGGTGTTCTAAATGTCTGAGTGTTTTAAATGTCTGAGTGTTCGATATGTCTGAGTGTGTTAGATCTCATGTGTTACATTCTCCTACATTCATTTTACATTTCCACAACATTCAAAGTGTTTCCTTTCAAATGATACCAATAATATGCATAGTTAAATAAAGGTTACATTTGAAATAAGAAAAAATAATATCAGGCAGTTAGATTTGGGTGTCATTTTCCTCCCCCCTCTCTCTCCTCTCTCTTTCCCCTTCCCTCCTCTCCCCTCTCTCTCCTCTCTCTTCTCTCTCTTTCCCCTTTCTCACCTCTCTCTTTCCCCTTCCCTCCTCTCCTCTCCTCTCTTCTCTCTCTCCCCCCTTTCTTCTCTCTCTCTTCCCCTTTCTCTTCTCTCTCTCCCCCTCTCTCTCTCTCTCCCCCTCTCTCTTCTCTCTTCCTCCTTCTCTCTCATTCTCCTCCCCTCTCATTCCATTTCCCTCTTCCCCATATTTCTCCTCCCCTCTACTTCCATACTTCTCTCAATCTCTCTGTGAAAATGTCAAATCTCTGAAAACAAATGTTTTATTTTAAAGGAAGGCTGATAGAGCAAGAATGAATGGCTGTATCATTCTCTTGTCTCTTTCTCTCAGTCTGTCTCTCCTCTCTCCATCTATCCCCATCTCTCTCTCCTCCCCTTTCTCTCCTCTCTCCATCTATCCCCGTCTCTCTCTCTCTCTCCTCCCCTTTCTCTCCATCTATCCCTGTCTCTCTCTCTCTCTCTCCTCCCCTTTCTCTCCTCTCTCCATCTATCTCCGTCTCTCTCTCTATCTCTCAACGTCTGTCTCTCTTTCTCTCTCCATCTATCCCCGTCTCTCTCTCCATCTATCCCCGTCTCTCTCTCTATCTCTCAACATCTGTCTCTCCTCTCTCCATCTATCCCCGTCTCTCTCTCCATCTATCCCCGTCTCTCTCTCCATCTATCCCCGTCTCTCTCTCCATCTATCCCCGTCTCTCTCTCCATCTATCCCCGTCTCTCTCTCCATCTATCTCCGTCTCTCTCTCCATCTATCCCCGTCTCTCTCTCCATCTATCCCCGTCTCTCTCTCCATCTATCCCCGTCTCTCTCTCCATCTATCCCCGTCTCTCTCTCCATCTATCCCCGTCTCTCTCTCCATCTATCCCCGTCTCTCTCTCCATCTATCCCCGTCTCTCTCTCCATCTATCCCCGTCTCTCTCTCCATCTATCCCTGTCTCTCTCTCCATCTATCCCCGTCTCTCTCTCCATCTATCCCCGTCTCTCTCTCCATCTATCCCCGTCTCTCTCTCTTTCTCTCTCCATCTGTCCACATCTCTCTCTCTCTTTCTGTATCTCTTTCAATCTCTACACTTTTCAGACATTCCCCCTTTCCCCATCTCCCTTCTTTCCTGTCCCCTCTATCTCTCTCTACCTTCTCTATCTCTCTCTACCTTCTCTATCTCTCTCTACCTTCTCTCCTACTCCCTCTGTCTGAGGTGTTGGGCAGGCTAGTATAATCTCTCCTTCTCTCTCTGTGTCTGTCCCCCTGCCCTCCTCTCTCTCTCTCTCTCTCTCTCTCTCTCTCTCTCTCTCTCTCTCTCTCTCTCTCTCTCTCTCTCTC